>NC_079193.1:267953411-268253411 GCF_029499605.1 Hyla sarda | reverse complement strand
AACATTTATTAATGATCACGAAAACTGGATCCTAAAGAGGTCCAAGAAAAACATCAAACCACACAAGTGGTACACCACAAAGTGCTGCATGATTATCACCAATGCAGAGCATGCAGATTTACAAACATTTGTATCAATTACCGCCAAGCCAGCAGGAGTCAGTCTTATTTACACAAGAGCATGAATAATATCAAACTATCTTAACCCTTTAAGGACCAAGCCCATTTTGACCTAAAATGGTCTCTCTCGTTAAATGTTTTTGCTATTGCACTCCTTTATGTTAAATAAAAAATATTTCTAATATACTTAGTTTAAAAAAAAATGAAGTTTTCTATGTTTTATTTGTGCTTAAAAAAGCTCAAAGCACATTTTCCCCCATCTCATACAGAGACTTTGGACCGAAGACCAAACACAGGAAGTGCAGCCTGGAGTGCTGAGGGGGTTGTGTCCATCCTCATCCAATCATAGCTCCTCTCACACTTAACTGCCATATGCTGTTGGTTGGACACCCCCCCCCCCCCCCATCACTCCAGGCTGCACTTCCTGTGTTCGGGCTTTGGTCCAAAGTCTGTGTATGAGATGGGGGAAAATGTGCGATTGAGCTTTAACTCCTTGGGGACGGAGGGCGTACCTATACGCCCTCAGCCCACTCCCTTTCTATAACGCGGGGCCACGCCATGGTCCTGCATCATAGTGGGTCGGGCCCGGCCTCTAACAACGGCTGGCTAATAACCCGTGGCTAATGGCGTGCGGCACTGATCACGGTGCCGTACGCTATTAACCATTTAGACGCAGCGTTTAAAGTTGAACGCAGCATCTAAAGTGAAAGTAAAGCACTGCCGGTTAGCTCAGGGAGCTGTTCGGGATCGCTGTGGGGAAATCGCGGCATCCCGAACAGCTTACCTTCCTCCATGCTGTCCGATCGTCGAATGACTGCTCAGTGCCTGAGATCCAGGCATGAGCAGTCAAGCGGCAGAATCATTGATCAGTGGTTTCCTATGAAAAAAACATTGATCAGTGTGTGCAGTGTTCTAGGTCCCTTTGGGAGCTGTAACACTGCAAAAAAAAGTGAAAAAGGATTATTTAACCCCTTCCCTAATAAGTTTGAATCACCCCCCCTTTTCCCCATAAAAAAAAAAAAAAAACTGTGTAAATTAAAAATAAACATGTGGTATCGCTGTGTGCGGAAATGTCCGAATTGTAAAAATATATTGTTAATTAAAACGCACGGTCAGTGGTGTTATCTCCAAAAAATTCCAAAGTCCAAAATAGCGTATTTTTGGTCACTATTTAGATCATGAAAAATAAGTGATCAAAAAGTCAGATTAATACATAAATGGTAACGCTAAAAACTGCAGATCACGGCACAAAAAATTAGCCCTCATACAGTTACCACCCCGTACTCGGAAAAATAAAAAAAAATTATAGGGATCAGTAGATGACAATTTTAAATGTATACATTTTCCTGCATGAAAAGATTTTTTTCCAGAACGCCAAAATCAAACCTATATAAGTAGGGTACCATTTTAATCGTATGGACCTACAGAGGAAAGATAAGGTGCAATTTTTACCGAACAGTGTACTGCGTAGAAACGGAAGCCCCAACATTTACAAAATGGCGTTGTTCTTCAATTTTGTCGCACAATGTTTTTTTTTTCCATTTTGCTGTAGATTTTTGGGTAAAATGACTGTCACTGCAAAGTAGAATTGGTGGCGCAAAAATTAAGCCCTCATATGGATTTTTAGCTGCAAAATTGAAAGGGTTATGATTTTAGGTAAGGAGGAAAAAATGAAAGTGCAAAAACTGGAAAACCCTCCATCCCCAAGGGGTTAAGCACAAATAAAACATAGAAAATTTCATTTATTTTTTATTTTTTAAACAAAGTATATTAGAAATATTTTTTATTTACCATAATGAGTGCAATAGCAAAATTTTAGTTTTAATGAGAGTTACCATTTAAGGACCAAGCCAATTTTTCCTCATTTTTTTTTCCTCCTCCGCCTTCTAAAATCCATAACTTTTATATTTCCATCTACAGAGACTAGGGATCGACCGATACTGATTTTTTTTTTTAGGGCCGATTCGGATAATCTGTTAACTTTCAGACCCATAGCCGATAACTTATCGATATTCTGGTAAAAATTTCTAACTGAAAATGAAATGCTATGGCAGGAGACCCAGGAGGACCCCACTGCTGACAGACACATAAAAAAGCAAGACTACATTTTGCCAAAATGAACTTGGGTAAGCCAAAATCCTTCTGGGAAAACGTCTTGTGGACAGATGAGACCAAGATAGAGCTTTTATGGTAAAGCACATCATTCTACTGTTTACCGAAAATGGAATGAGGCTTACAAAGAAAAGAACACAGTACCTACAGTGAAATATGGCGGAGGTTCAATGATGTTTTGGGGCTGTTTTGCTGTCTCTGGCACTGGGTGCCTTGAATGTGTGCAAGGCATCATGAAATCTGAGGATTACCAACGGATTTTGTGTTGCACTGTACAGCCCAGTGTCAGAAAGCTGGGTTTGTGTACGAGATCTTGGGTCTTCCAGCAGGACAATGACCCCAAATATATGTCAAAAAGCCCCCAGAAATGGATGGCAACAAAGCGCTGGAGAGTTCTGAAGTGGCCAGCAAGGAGTCCAGATCTAAATCCCATTGAACACCTGTGGAGAGATCTTAAAATATCTGTTTGGGAAAAGGCGCCTTCCAATAAGACAGACCTTAAGCAGTTTGCAAAGGAAGAAATGTCCAACATTCCGGCTGAGAGGTGTAAGAAGCTTATTGATGGTTATAGGAAGCGTCTGATTTCAGTGATTTTTTTCCAAAGGGTGTGCAACCAAATATTAAGTTAAAGGAGAACTCCAGAATATAAAAATTGTCCCCCAAAAATGGATGTACATTAGGGATCGACCGATATCGTTTTTTTAGGGCCGAGATCGTTTTTTTAGGGCCGATACCGATAATCGGTGGAGGTTAGGGCCAATAGCCGATAACTTATACCGATATTCCGGTATAAGTTATCGGCTATTTATCCCCCCTCAACACCGCTGCAGAGCATTGATTTAAAGCGGGCGCTTTAAATCAATGCACTGCAGTGGCTTTTGCGGTGCCATAGGCCGCCGCTGCCACCACCCGCTTCTCTCTCCTACCTGTCAGGGTGGTCCGGGCCATCCATCCATCCTTCCTGTAGTGTCCGGCGGCATTCCGGGTGGAGGGTGCACCGGTCCGGGCTGTCCTTCTTCTCCGGGGGTCCTCTTCTCCACTCCGGGCAGGCTCCGGCCTAGTAGCGCTGCATAGACGCCGCTGCGCAGTGACGCCCGTGCGCAGCGACGCACCTGACGTCACGGCGTAGCGGCGTCTATGCAGCGTACTAGGCCGGAGCCTGCCCGGAGTGGAGAAGAGGACCCCCGGAGAAGGACAGCCCGGACCGGTTCACCCTCCACCCGGAATGGTGTCGGACACTACAGGAAGGATTGATGGCCCGGACCACCCCCATTACGGGTAAGTTTATTTTTTTTATTTTTTATTGACTCTGAGGGTGGGGGAGGGGCCCGACCGGTATAGCGGTATGGACAAAAATCCATACCGGTATACCGCCCAGCGCTACGGTGGGGGGTGCGACACGGTGGGTGGGGGGGGGGGGTGGGGGAGGGGCGGGGCGGTCGCGGTGCGGTGGGTCGGGGGGGGGGTGGGGGGGCGGTGCGGTGCATTATCGGCTTATCGGCAAGGTAATTGCCGATACCGATAATGCCCAAAATCGTGATTATCTGCCGATCCCTAATGTACATACCTTCCTCCGGTAACCGGCTACGATCGCCGCCACGATCCTCTTCCAGGTTGCTGGTGGTCGGCGAGTCATACTGCACTCAGCCAATCACTGCCCGCAGCGAAGTCCTGACAGCAGGTGCCGGTGTAGTGAAGAATTTTGTGTCCTGAAGCGTTCTCACACTGCCGCTCGCCGGCCGAGTCGAGACTTCACTGCGGCCGGTGATTGGCTGAGTGCAGTATGACTCGCCGACCACCGGCAACCAGGAAGAGAATCCTGTCGGAGACCGGAGCCGGTTACCGGGGGAGCGGAGGAAGGTATGTACCTGTTTATTTTTTTGCTGCCGACAGTATGGGGGACAATTTTTATATTCTGGATATAATTTTGTCCAGCCCATTTTTGGAGTTTGGTGTGACATTGTCTAATTTGCTTTTTTTCCTCCCTTTTTTGGTTTAGTTCCAATACACACAACGGGAATAAACATATGTATAGCAAAACATGTGTTACTGCAATAATTTTCTGTGAGAAATACTTCATTTTCTAGAAAAATTTCAGGGGTGCCAACATTTATGGCTATGACTCTATGCGGTTTTGCCTGTTTTTAAATGTTGAAATGCGGTTTCTAGTGTTTCCAGTTTTACTATTCACCTATTATTTTATGAAGTATATGATCACTATTTAAGCATATGCATAGGGATCCCATGCAAAGCTAATTATTTCACTGTATTTTAATTTGATAGACATTTGTGCTTTAATCATATAGCAGGTGTTGGTTAAGTCTGTATAGAGGCAAAAGCTGTATTTAAAAAAAAGAGGGAAGAAAAGGCAAAGAGAAAAAAAAGGAGATATATCTCGTTTTGTTTCCTCTTCCTCCCTTTTTTTATTTTTTATTTTTTTTACTTCAAACCCGATTCTATATATTTATATCCATATACACATTTATCATCTTATATTGTAGTGTCTAGAGGAGTCGTCCTGAGTTGTTATATTTATTTAAAATGTTATACTTGTTAAGGGAGTAGCAGGACAGACACCCGGGGGTGAGCCACACTTAATTACAATGGATTTCCACTGCAAAGCGCACACAACAGAATTTCAGAGGTGGAGCTTTCCGCTGCTGGAATTACGCGCCAGAAGAATGAGGTTTATTCTTTTGGCAAAATGCATTGCAGGCTATAATGACTGGCAATGCCTGACCGGTCCTGGCATCGGGGAGCAAGACTTTTGTTAACCCCAAAAGCCTATTCACACTACAGAATTTTTGCAATGAATTTCCATTGTGAAGTTCACACTACAGAAGTTCTTTAGTGGAACTTCCAGTACAAAATAGAATTCTGCTGAAAGATTGACATGTTTGATTTTCAGGCAGAATCCTCCAGAGGAGGCCCAGCGCAAGATGATGGTGGTAGAGATTCTGCAATCGCTCCCATTTCAGCTCTGGCTGCTACTTGACATCGCCATGAGATTTAAATCTCCCGCTATCTGCATGCCAAACAGAGACTGATCTCCGCGTGCCGCTTCTGGATAATTTTTGCTGTAGAAAATTCTGAGTGTGATCAGACTCTTTTCAGCTCTGTCTGAAGCTCTTAGCAGCAAATGCAGCTGACCGATTCCCTTTGGTTTGCTCATGGGCATGGGGTGGTGGTACAAATTAGATTTTTTTTTTTTCATACTCTCCACTCCATTGGAAATGAAGATTTTCTTTTATATCCAAGTGCGTATTGGTTACTTCCTATGAAAAGAAACCTAGTTGGAGCCATGCTATGTGTTTGGTGAAGTATAGTTTGTAAGCCCTAAGCCAGTGTTGTTCAACCAATGTGCCTCCAGCTGTTGAAAAACTACAATTCCCAGCATGCCCAGACAGCCAACGGCTGTCCGGGCATGCTGGGAGTTGTAGTTTTGCAACAGCTGGAGGCACCCTGGTTTAACAAACTCTGCCCTAAGCAAATGAAGGCTATCCTCTTTACCATCATACCCTGAAGAGTTTCACATTTTCTGACAATATCATTACAGTATCTCCTAATCTTTTGTTATTTTTTTGTCTTGCAGGATGGCTTGGACGCAATGGTGTATGATTTGGACTTCCCCGCGATGAGGAAAAACAAGAACATTGACAACTTCTTAAATCGATGTAAGAATTTTCAAGTTGTGACTTTGTGAGAGGAGACCGGGTTTACAGAGCTCTTTATAGTGCCTTGCAGAATAATTCCATTCTTTTTGTGTATATGTGTATAATTCCATTTGTGTGTGTGTATATACGTATAAAATATGTATATCTTTCTCTTACGGAATAGATAAAACACCAACTTGTGGATATTGCTCCCTAGGTAAAGCTGGCCTTCTAGTGTTGCTTAAGGTGTGGTAATTCATGAGTAACTAGGTAAATACACTGAAGATAAATGACACGTCTCGGAAACTGTGTTAACTCTTCACTAGCTTCACTTCAGTCTAGTTCAGGCTTTCAAATGGGGGTATAAGTGTGGCTCTTTATAAAATGTTAGAAAAATTTAAGAATATGACACACTATCCTTTAAAACTTGACTTTTTTAAATCTCCAAGTAAAATCATACAGGTAAAGCCTAACTTGGTGCAAACAGATGACCGACAGACACCACACCACTCTGACTAGTTTCCGCCCTACCGGGCCTTAATCATGGATAAGGTGGGACTAGAATCATAGGCCTGTATAGTGCGCATGATATTAAAACAACAAATCAAAATGGTTTACAAATAAAAACATGTAACCTTAAAAAAATCTAATAGTTTAGTAACCCCTTAAGGACACAGCCAATTTTATTTTTGCGTTTTTTTTCTTCCTCATCTTCTAAAAATCATAACTCTTTTATATTTACATCCACAGACCCATGTGAGGGCTTGTTTCTCGGTCGCTCTTCATTGGGGGACACAGAGAACATGGTATATGCTCTTGCCACTAGGAGGTGCTGACACTGGGGGAAAAAAGTCTGCTCCTCCCTGGCAGGATATACCCGCCCACTGGAAGTGAGGTAATCTGTTTTAGCTAGTGTCAGTAGGAGGGAAAGACACAGGTCTTGGAGCTCCCCAGACATGGTCTTTTTTTTTATTATTATTTTTTAGTAAGGGCTGTTTAGTTAGCTTTATTCCTCCCTTTTGTTTCTCATTTTCAGGTGGGGGTTTAGGAGCATGGCGCTACCTGTTCCCTCATATACGACAAAGGGGCACATACATAGAGTATGTACTGTTAACCCCTTCTCGCCAGCGCCTGGAGGTTGTTCTCTGGGTCCGGGTCCCCCAATGCTCCTGCTCGCCCTGCTATCTTAGCCTGGTATGATGCAGTGTGGCCATAAGCTGGTTGAAGCAGTTTGGGTGGGTATATCATTCCCTCCACCTGCCCGCCAGTGGTCTCAAAGTTACAGCAGCCATTTCTGTCTCAGGGCAGCCGACGGCTTTTGCAGCGGCTCCCTGTACTTTCAGCGACCGCTGATTTTCTTTACTTCAGTTGGTCGGATCACCTCTGGTGCTTGCTGGCCAGCGGGACCCATAATGGCGGCAGGTAGCTCCGCCCCCCTTCTCCCCATGCACAGGAATCTGGAGACTAACTAAAGGAAGACTTTCTCCCCCTCTCGGCGCTCTCTTGGACGCGCCGTAAAGGAAAAGCCTAGCGCCTTTCAGCGCCTCGCATGAATGGAGCATAGCTACGCCCCTCCTCCCGCAGCGATCCCTCCAGGCTTAGGGCGCTGCAGTAGTTGTTCACGCTACCAGGGATGTCAGAGGCTGTCTCCCTCCTGACTCCCTGGTTCAGGGCCATTTCTCCTCCAGCTCAGCAGAAGCCTGCCTAGCCGGGCACCACTGTCTAAACCCCCTAACCCCCCCCCCCCCCCCCCCCAAGCCAAGGAGCGGCAAGCGCTCCTACAGCACGCTGCATCACAACTCCTGTTTAGTTTGTGGCTACCTGCACTCACAATCACCGCTGTATACAGCTGCTGGCTTAGTGCAGCTGAGCGGTGACTTGCCGGGGCGTGCCATTTACTACTTAGGCACCGGCACAGTGTCGCAGCTTTTTAATTAAAAAAATAAATAAATTGTCTTCGTCTGGTCTTTTTTCCTGGAAAACTCCCTCTAGCGGCTGTTAATGGTATTGTTTTTTGTGGCTCCTTCTGTGGCAGCTCATAGCTATTAGTTTTTTGCCCGTAATATTGTTTTTTATCTGATTAATATCTGCTGGGTCCTTTTCAGGGACTGTATATGGGGTCCACCTTTTTTTCCAGATAGCTCTATCGGCACAATGTTTTTTGCCTTATGCCTCTGCCATACCTAATTCTGCAGAGTTCTCTCTCTATGAGAAAGCATATGCGAACCGTTACACGGGCCGTTAGGCGGTCCCTGGAGATCCCGGGGATTCATTTAGTGCCTGGTTTCCCCTTATGCTGCGTACCATGCATGGTTTACTGTGCCCACAGGCCGGTCCTAATCCCTCCCTATCAGGGCACCCCTCTAGTCCGGTGCCTTACAGAGCTTTTGCGTTCCTGGCGGACGCCTAGGGCCTTTTCAGGGTTCTTCCTCCGATGGTCTTTCATCAGGGGAGGGTTATTGGCGTGTGTATATACTATGATTCCCTCCTCCACAGGTCACCAATCTCATATCTGCCGCATCCGCGGTTGACATTCCGGTACCCAACGGCTAGTGCGAGGTGTCCGATGGAGTGACCTGTTGCATACTATGGACCCATACCAGTAAGCCAGACAGTGGTCTGCATGGTTCCTCCGCCGCCTGTCATTTCTCACATGCTTGATGTCTCTGTGGCTGGAGTTCTGGTACCCCACTACTAGTGCGCAGCATCCAAAGGATAGGGGGATAAGATGCCTGATCGCGGGGCTCCCGCCACTGGGGACCCCAGTGATCTTGCACGCAGCTGCCCAGTTAAAATCATTCCCCGGAACACATTCGCTCCGATTCTGATTACCGGCGACCACAGGGCCGGCGGCATGTGACGTCACGCCTCTGCCCTCGTGTGACATCACGCTCCGCCCCTCAATGCAAGCCTATGGGAGGGGGCGTGACAGCTATCACGCCCCCTCCCATAGGGGATAAGATGTCTAAACGCTGGAGTACCCCTTTAATTCTCTGGATCACTGGGTGTCCAAGAGGTCAGACCCCTTCCAGTTATAACTTGGTGCCATATGACATTACTTTATATGCTGGGTATACCCCTTTAACTCACTCCCATCATAACTGCAGAAACAGATCAGCTTTAATGTGTTGCTTTGGCAGATACTGAGAATTCCTCGAACACTTTGCAAGACTGAGTTGATGGAGCAAGTCCTTACAATTCTGAGAGGTAGCATATTTTTGTTAAAAATAAAATCCCTGGATATGAATAGTGATGTTCATATTTTCTAAAGCTCCAGCGGTTCAGTTTAATAGTGCTCTGTTTGGTGAACACTAACGTTCTGAACTTTTTCCATGCAATCTCATGCCAGTGTTGACCCCAGTGGATTAAAATAGCCTTTTTCAGCCATGACCAAATTTGGAGCTGAAATATCTGCCCACTGGGATTCTGTACGTGGATTCTGGTTTATAGAGTGACAGGTTTATACAAATAATTAGTTATTCCCATTGCATGTTGTACATTAGAGCCTAGGATTCAGTCATAAAAAGAGGCATACTTTGCCAATTCTATGTCCTTCTTCCAGCGTTGTTGTCGTCATCCTCTTTAATAACGTGTAGTGACTGAACCTTTTTCTTGTTTTTTTTTTTTCCTTTTTATGATTCTAGATAAAGACACAATAAGTAAAATTCGTGATTTGCGAATGAAAGCTGAAGATTACGAAGTAGTTAAGGTCATTGGCAGAGGAGCTTTTGGTGAAGTCCAGCTGGTAGGTTGCTTAAGTCTGCAATATAGAAAAATGGTATTTGTTTTGGGCCCCATTCATATCATGTGTTCTGGACATACATTGCTTGTATACATGAGGATGCTTACAAACAAAGTATGTTGACTTGTGCCACAATGTCTTAATAAGGTCAAGGACCTGAATGCTTTATTCTAGTGACTACATTTCGCACATTTTCCGAATGTATTGTTTCTTCCCTCCCCTATGCAGCACTTCAAACCATAGTCAACCACACACAGTTTCCGTTTTGCATTGTTCCCCCCTCTGATTTCTTCTTCCTCCTTCCAAGACCAGCCCTTGTTGCATCTCCTGCAACAAACACTTGTCTCGAAAGCAGGAAGATTGAGGCTTCTTCCCTCCACAAATAGCCCCACACCTATCTACATGTTTTGTGTAGTATTGCATTTCAGCTCATTCACCTAAATATAGCGAGGTTACTGTTGTGCTGCTAAAGAAAAAATTCAGTCTTGTTTCGCAGTTCTTGGACATCCCTTTTAGAGCTGGCTTTACACATTTAGGCTCTGGTGAGGTAGTGGATTTGTTTTATTAAATGTTTGTTTTGCATCAGCTACAGGTAAAGCACTACAGCTAAATGCTTCTCTTAAATTTGCTGTGCAGTTCATAGTTGCTTGGTATTCTGTTGCCTTTTAGCTTTAACTTTTGAACCCAGCCTTTTAAGGAAATTTTTTTTTTCTACTGTTGGGACCCCACACTCTTAAGAATGGGGACCCCAGTTTTGTGTCAGATTGGAGAGCAGGATTCAGCTTTCTCCATGGCTCCAATAGAGAATGAATTGAGCAGCAATATACATGTTTCCCTCTGCTTCTTTCTCACAGAAGACTTGGATCCCCATTCTTGAGATGGCAAGGAGTCCCAGCGGTCGCCTTCTCTGAGAAGTGCTTTCCTGTAATTATGAAATTTGTCTTTAAACAAAGCCAGGATTTTAGATCAAGGTTTAGAGTATTCCTGCAAGGAACTATGAATGTGTATCATATGTTGGGTGTTTTGGTGACTTTCCACCAGTAGCAAGACGGATTGCTGATAATTTGTTTTTGCTGTAAAATATGCATGTATGGTTAACATATCTCATGTATAGTTATAGGACACTTGTTTGAATACCTGTGGTATTTATGCCACAAACAGAAGCTGCTCCAAGTCTAGTAGCTACTTTTCTGTCCAGTTACCATGATCTTTGTTATACTTGTTGTAAAGAGTTTATTTAGAAAAGTAAATCAATGTAATTGGTTCTTGATGGAATGCCACTTTGTTTTAAAAGGTAAGGCACAAATCTTCCAGAAAGGTGTATGCCATGAAGCTTCTAAGTAAGCTGGAGATGATAAAGAGGTCAGACTCTGCATTCTTCTGGGAAGAAAGAGATATTATGGCCTTTGCCAACAGTCCTTGGGTTGTGCAGGTATGTTGGAGAATTTTATTTTGCATATGTATAGGGGTGTGTGTGTGTGTATGTGTGTGTGTGTGTGTGTGTGTGTGTGTGTGTGTGTATATTATATAAGCACGCACGCACACATACACACATACATACATACAAACACACACACACACACACATAAACATACACACACACACACACACATATACATACATACATACACACACACACACACACAGGGTTGTGGAAATTTATTTTTAAAAAAACCTACTTTTCCATGGAACTAAACGGGAGCAAAATCTACTTGTCCCTCATGACGATCCACTTGCCCCCGCCAATTTTCGCTTTTACACTCGTTTTTTCCTCCTCGCCCTATAATAGCATAACTTACTACTATGATACCTTTTAATTTTTCAATAACTTATTCTCTGAACCCTAAAAAAATATTATATAAATAAATAAATATATATATATTTTTTTTTTATATATATATTTTTTTTATATATATATTTTTTTTATATTATCGGTGAAGTCAAATTGTAATAGTAAATGATAATTTAGCAAATTTGGTGGTTTTCTTTTCTACGTCATTTACCTTGTAACTGAGCGAACATGTTATTTTGGCAATACCAGATTTGTATAGTTTCCGTCATGTTTAACTAAATAAATAAAAAAATCTGAACTTATAAAAAATGGCAATAAAAAAAAAATTCTAATATGTATGAAAAAAGGTAAAAGCACACCTAATAAGTACAAGTTGCAGTTGGGTGCAAATTAGTAGAGGTTCCCAGGTCACAAAGTTCCAAGTTAACATAGGCACTTCAAAGATTGTGGGTATCATTTATTCAATCAAGAAAAGAAGGCGACGTTTCAGCTGTTAGCAAGCAAGGAGAACAGCTGCTTGCTAGCAGCTGAAACGTTGTCCTTTTGTTCTTGATTCTTCTTCTGCCATATATATATATACACATATACACACACACACGGTGGGCCATTTATATGGATACACCTTAATAAAATGGGAATAGTTGGTGATATTAACTTCCTGTTTTTGGCACATTAGTATATGTGAGGGGGGAAACTTTTCAAGATGGCTGTTGAACATGGCGGCCATTTTGAAGTCGGTCATTTTTAATCCAACTTTTGTTTTTTCAATAGGAAGAGGGTCATGTGACACATCAAACTTATTGGGAATTTCACAAGAAAAACAATGATGTGCTTGGTTTTAACATAACTTTATTCTTTCATGAGTTATTTACAAGTTTCTGACCACTTATAAAATGTGTTCAATGTGCGGCCCATTGTGTTGGATTGTCAATGCAACCCTCTTCTCCCACTCTTCACACACTAATAGCAACACCGCAGGAGAAATGCTAGCACAGGCTTCCAGTATCTGTAGTATATCGGCCCAATTCCCTCCCTGTCCCTGGTTTTATAGTTACATGTGCCCTGGGGACTGCGGTCCTTCATGCTCCAGCGGTCTCCTGATCTGTCACTGAGCGCTGCGCACTGACTGACGTCGTGTTGAGGACGTCACTCGTCATTACGCAGCGCACAGTGACAGATCAGGAGACCGCTGGAGCATGAAGGACCGCAGTTCCCAGGGCACATGTAACTATAAAACCGGGGACGGGGAGAGAACCAGGCAGTGGCAGTGGGACTATGGCCAGGCAGAAACTGCTGCAGTTCAATGATTTAAAGTGCCCGCTTTAAATCATTGAACTGCAGCGGCTTTTGCATGGTCACAAACAGTCTATCGGTGTATAACACGCAGATAGACCTTAGGCTAAAAATTTTAGCATAAAAAATTTGTGTTATACACCGATAAATACGGTATACAATATCTTTGTCGTTGGAGGAGCACTTTGTGGCTGCACTTATAATGTGCTGCGCCGCCTTTTACGATTTAATAGTATGAGTAACAGGCAGTAAACCAGCGTGGCGCACTACATGTAACCTTGTGACTGGCATGCTACAGAAGCCTAACCTAATTTTTTAAACAAATTTGTCATATTGTGGGCAAGGTGCTGCACAGTGGTCCAATTTTGTCTACAACGTAATTCTACCTTCAATTGAAATCCACTTAATTGATTTGTCTTTTCGGTTTGTTACCACTTGTTAATCCAGGTCTATAGACAAATGGGATCAGAATGTATTTTTTAAGTTTAGTTTGTTTTGACTGCATATGTTAAGTATCTGCACCTTCTGGACTTTTTCCCCTAAGCTTCTATAGTAAGAAGATAACCCTTATTTTGTTCTGTATGCAGCTATTCTATGCTTTTCAAGATGATCGGTATCTTTACATGGTGATGGAGTACATGCCGGGAGGAGACTTAGTAAATTTAATGAGCAACTATGACGTACCTGAGAAATGGGCACGTTTCTATACAGCTGAAGTAGTTTTATCCTTAGACGCCATTCATTCAATGGGCTTCATTCATAGGTAAGTTTTTGTAAGCTCTGCACTGTCGCATTGAGGGTACTACATAAGAATTAGGAAATGTAAAACTATGTAGCTTACTGTACATATAAGTTAGAGTGGAAAGTATTTTTAGTGAGAGGCTACTGCTGGTACACTTGAGCTTGGCTGTAAGCATCCAGTTTTCTAAACAGATAAAAAAGGAGCCATCCATGTTATACAATAAAAGACTAAAAATTGTATTTGCATCATATGCTAATGCTGCAGTAGTAATGTTCTGGCAGCTAGTGAACAGTCAGTAGCTCCAGTGATCATGTATTGTACCACTAGCATCAGCGTTCAGTACTAAACCTTAATACTAGTAGTACTGCATGAGAGCGATAACCAAATCACATTGGGAGAGTAGAAGAACGCCACTGACTCAGAGGCAATAGCTGTTTCGTATGTAGAGACATAAGATGAGATTTTTTAAACTGAGAGAGAAAAAGTGGAGTGATTTCCCCACAGCGACCAATCACAGCTCAGCTAACAAGCTCTGGTAAAGTGAAAGCTGAGCTATGGAAAGATCACTCCACTTTTTTTTTTTTAACTCAGTTTGATAAATCTGGGCCATACTTCCTCCGGCCTTGTTTGCGGCCTCAGCCGCTTTAGCCAATTAATGACCTCAAGGACTGGCAGGGACCTCTGTAGCATCAGTGTTGGTTTTGTGGGGGATTGAAGAGGTTAGTAATGTTTGTTATTTTATGTTCCAAAACTTGAAGAAAAAAAAATGATTTTGTATTATTTAAAGATTGTTCATGAAGGATTATTGTCTTGCAGGGATGTGAAGCCTGACAATATGCTGCTTGACAAATCTGGTCATTTAAAACTTGCAGATTTTGGTACTTGTATGAAGATGAACGCGGTAAGTCAGCCAATGAGACATGCTCAAGGTGAATGTATATCTGTTCTACTTTAAAGGATACCTATCCATGTTGACGTATCAGACATTTCGATTGGTGGGGAGACTATTTATAAAATGAAGGAACAGTAGCGCATATATTGTTCCCTATTTCCTTTGCCCCTTCTTTTACAGCAGTATTTCCCAACCAGGGTGCCTCCAGCTGTTGCAAAACTACAACTCCCAGCATGCCCAGACAGCCATTGGCTGTCCGGGCATTCTGGGAGTTGTAGTTTTGCAACAGCTGGAGGCACCCTGGTTGGAAAATACTGTTTTAGAGCAACATAAGTGGTGTATGGATTCATGTATTGTCTGTCTGTACACTGTGTACTACTTGCGATGGGAGCTGAGAAACTTACTAGGCACTGCTCTTTGTTGAGCAAACAGCCCTTTTTGGCACATCTGGGACATCATGGCTCGCTCTAGCCACCAACGCCACATTGCACCATAGACTGTCCAGGAGTTGGCGGATGCTTTAGTCCAGGTCTGGGAGGACATCCCTCAGGAGACCATCCGCCACCTCATCAGGAGCATGCCCAGGCATTGTAGGGAGGTCATACGGGCACATGGAGGCCACACACACTACTGAGCCTCATTTTGACTTGTTTTAAGGACATTACATCAAAGTTGGATCAGCCTGTAGAGTGGTTTTCCACTTTGATTTGGAGTGTGACTCTATATTCAGGCCCCCATGAGTTGATAAATTTGATTTCCATTGATAATTGTGTGATTTTTTTATTTTTTTTTGTCAGCACATTCAACTATGTAAGGACGAAAGTATTTCATACGATTAGTTCATTCATTTAGATCTAGGATGTGTTATCTTAGTGTTCCCTTAATTTTTTTTGAGCAGTGTACATGACCACTGCATAGTGAAAAGCATAAAGGGTGTACTGCAAGTCAACATTGTGAAGAATGTCTATTTGAGAAGTTGCAAAAAAGTTATAAAAAAATAAATAAAAATGGCTGGCATTTATCATTGTAGGTTTAAGGGAAGCATTTTTCTGCACCTTTTTTTTTTTTTGTTTGTGTTTTGTAATGTGTAGGAACACCAAATGTATTTAATTGTCGCAGAGCATTTGATAAATTTTGTGCAGGTCACATTTTCAGGAATTTCTCTCTTCATATACACCAAAAAGCTAAGCTAAGTCTGGGCTGGTGTAGTTTTAGAGACTTTTCAGTGGCTTTGCGCCTTTACACAAAAAGGCACCGTTCATAAAACCCTTCCATATCATGTGTATTGCCAAAATCAGTGGATTGCAACTTAGTGGATTGCAAACAGTCTAAAGACAATGATAAATGTTGGCCAATGTGTCCAAAAATAAACAAAACAGCTCTAAATGCAATGATGTCTCCCAATGACTATTAAAAGGTGAGGAGGAAAAACAAAAGTACAAAAATAAGGGGTTAAAGAGGTAGTCCAGTGGTGAAAACCTTATCCCCCTATCCTAAGGATAGGGGATAAGTTTCAGATCGTGGGGGTCCGACCGCTGGGGCCCCCCGCGATCTCCTGTACGGGGCCCGCTGGCCAGATAGTGGTGGCCGACACGAAGTGGTGGCCGACACGCCCCCTCAATACAACTCTATGGCAGAGCCGGAGATTGCTGAAGGCAGCGCTCTGGCTCTGCCATAGAGTTGCATTGAGAGGGCGTGTCAGCCACTGCTTCATGCTGTGGTCAACACGCCCCCTTCCCGCGGGCTGTCGGGTCCCCGTACAGAAGATTGCGGGGGTCCCAGCGGTCGGACCCCCGCGATCTGAAACTTATCCCCTATACTTAGGATAGGGATAGGTTTTTCAGCACTGGACTGCTCTTTAAATTTGCCACAGATTTGTTGCATTTTTTCTTAATTAACTTCAGGGGGGGGGGGGGGGGAAACTAAATGTGATTCAACTAATCTAAATGGTTATTTTGGGTTTTGTTATGATCCAGTAAAATGTTTGATCTCTGGCTTATAGGAAGGAATGGTACGATGTGACACTGCTGTAGGAACTCCTGACTACATTTCCCCTGAAGTATTAAAATCACAGGGAGGTGATGGTTACTATGGACGAGAATGTGATTGGTGGTCTGTCGGAGTGTTCCTTTATGAAATGCTTGTAGGTAAGTTGCTTTATAATATCAGAAAAAGGTATGCAGATAACAGTGGCTATTGGGTAATTTGGTTAAATTACTTAGAATGCACATGGCATGTATTTTTTTCATAATATGTTAAGAATGTCATTTACCTTTTGCTTTGGCTTAAAATGTCATACAAAGTTAAAAACATCTAAAAAAAATTAAGATAAAAAAAGGTAGTCCAGTCTTGTCTAACATGCTTACTTCCACTTGGTCCTTCCATACATGGGCATTGATGGTGCTCAGCAATGTTCAGCATATGTGCTGCCACTCCATTAATTTGGAGAACAGTTGGGAATCTCCACCAATCTGCCGTTTTCACCTTCTCCTGTGGACAGAACTTTTGATGAGAATGCCCCTGCATAAACGGACCATACTACTAATGGATGCATAGGGATACTTATCCTTTTGCATCCATTTTTCCTCTGTTACTATGAAAAGTCAGCTGCCTACAGACTCCCGCAGCAGTATTACTACTTCCATCATGGAAAAAGACTAATTTCCATGATGGAAGTAGTAGTTCCCCCGGCTGCGGGAGTTTACGGACGGCTGGGGAGACTACAGTAGTGCTTGTACTCATTTCATTTTCCCCTACCCTCGCCCCACATATCCGAGGGCAATTTTTTGCAGCAGTGACATTTTACTTCTTTCCTCACTGCTGCTCATCCTGTACCCAACACCCGCTCCGCATCTCCGAACGCAATCACAGCGGGGACAAAGCACTCCATTCCCCACTGCTCATCCCCGTACCTGACTGTGATTGCCCTTGGAAATGTGCAGCAGGGGTCGGGGGGTTTGAGAACAGGCATGAATTAACAGGGACAGACGTTAATGTGAACAAGCCCAAAGTCTTTGTATTGTTTCTGCTTAGGTGCATTTAACAGTGTAGCATGTTTTCTCTTTTGCAGGAGACACTCCCTTCTATGCAGACTCTCTGGTTGGTACATATAGCAAGATTATGAATCACAAAAACTCTCTTACATTCCCAGAAGACAGTGACATTTCAAAAGAGGCAAAAAACTTGATATGTGCATTCCTCACAGACAGGTAATGTTTTCTTAATTAATGTTTTGTAAAATGTAATTTTCCCAGAGCCTATATTTCCAAATAGGGAAGGAATAGTCAGACCATTGGACATGGAGCCATTGCTATCATGGCGTTTCATGCTAATGTATACAGTAATTGTTCAGTGTATTAAAAACACTAAGTGCCCGACCTTTTAGTTTGATAGCAGTTGGTGGCAGCATCATGATCCACTCTGATAATGTGTTGACCTCTCTTATGCACAGCTTAAGGCAACAATTTTCAGTGGTGGGTAAATGTAGGGGTTAGAGTGTCTGTGGCCACAGGTGGATTATTTAGGCTGGTCTTTTAATAAACATCTGTATTTATTGGCTGTTTCTGAATCACCTTATCGAAAGTGTACCAAGACTAGATGAACCGTGGACAGACATCTGACAGAAGATAACACAGTAGCAGGCCACGTGTGGTTGATCGGAGGCAAGCAACGAGTATAACACAGTGGACCAACTGATCCAGCAGTACAGCCATGGGCAATCAACCCCTTTAAAGGGGTTCATCTGGTGGAAAACTTGTTTTATTTATTTATTTATTTATTTTTAAATCAACAGGTGCCACAAAGTGAAACATATTTGTAAATTACTTCTATTAAAAAATCTTAATCCTTCCAGTGCTTAGCTGCTAAATGCTACAGAGGAAATTATTTTCTTTTTGGAACACAGTGCTCTTTGCTGACATCACGAGCACAGTGCTCTCTGCTGACACCTCTGTCCATTTTAGGAACTATCCAGAGCAGCATATGTTTGCTATGGGGATTTTCTCCTACTCTGGACAGTTCTTAAAATGGACAGAGATGTCAGCAGAGAGCACTGTGGTCATGATGTCAGCAGAGAGCTCTGTGTTCCAAAAAGAAAAGAATACTCTGTAGTATTCCGAAGCTAATAATGACATCAGTCATTTTACCCAAAGTTCTACGGCAAAACAAAAAAAATTGTGCGACAAAATTGGGGGGGGGGAAAACAAACACGTCGTTTTGTAAATTTTGGTGGCTTCCGTTTCTACGCAGTACATTTTACAGTAAAAATGACACCTTATCTTCTGTAGGTCTATACGATTAAAATTATACCCTACTTATACGTTTGATTTTAACTACATGCACGGAAAATGAATGTGTTTAAAAATGTCCTCTTCTGAGCCCTATAACTTTTTGCATATACAGGGATGTATGAGGGCTAATTTTTTGCGCCTTGATCTGAAGTTTTTGTCGGTACCGTTTTTGTACATTTTTTTTATGGTATAAAAATTGACTAAAAATACTCTATTTTGGACTTGTGCGGTTTAATAAATTATATATTTTTATAGTACGGGCATTTTACTTACGCGGCGATACCACATATTTTTATATTATTTAAATAGTTGTTTTTTTATGGGGAAAGGGGGTTGATTCAAACTTTTATTAGGGAAGGGGTTAAATCACATTTATCAACTTTTTTTGAACACTTTTTTTTTTTTTTTTTTGCAATGTTATAGACCCCATAGGGGGCTATAACATGCAATACACTGATCTCTCACACCGATCAATGCTATGCCATAGCATTTCATTGATCAGTGTTATCGGTGGTGGATTGCTCAAACCTGGATCTCAGGCTTGGAGCAATCATCGATTGGACGTGGAGGAGGCAGGTAAGGGACCCTCCTCGTGCGTCCTAGCTGATCGGGACACCGCGTTGGTCCTGATCAGCCCAACTGAGCAGTCAGGAATGTGTTTTTTCTTTTACTTTAGACGTGGCAGCCAACTCTAATGCCACGTCTAAAGGGTTAATACCAGACATCACCTCGATCGGTGATGTCCGGTATTAGCCCCGGGTCCTGGCTACCGTTTGCCGCTGTGACCGACCTGATATGACGCGTTATATCGTGGGCACTGGGCGTACAACTACTCCCTGCGTCCTTAAGTGGTTAAGACAACCGTCCATAACCGTGCCTTGGTTAGCTTGTGGTTCAGTAGCTAATGACAGACGACTTCCCTTGACAACCCAGCTTCATTGCGTGGCGAAGGAAAGAAATCACTGGACCTTAGACACCTGCCATAAGGTCATCTGGAGTGGCCAGTCCCATTACTTGCTGAAGTATTCCTAGACCACAGGCTATCTTTCAACAGAACGGGGCTCTCTGCCATCAGGCTCAGATCACTAGGGGGTGGCTGGAGGAACATTACTATGAATTCTCCACACTATCTTGGCTCACAAACTTATGGCACTGTAACACCATTGAAAGTGTTGTGATATGCTGAGCAGGCTGTGAGAATTGCTCCTATTCCTTCTATAACATGTGCACCAACAGGGGGCATAAGATTGAGTATGGAGAATGTTTGCCACCTAGTGGAATTTGTTCCTTGATGTCTGCAAGTAATGATCACTCCCCTGGAGAAGTTGCCCAGAGCAACGGAACACGTGGGGTCTTGTGGGGCACAGACTTACGATTACTTGCCGCTCTGTGCAGGTTTAGGGATCATTGATGGCTGCTATGTAGGAAGGTTACTTTGTTGTTACATTTTTACCTGCTTTTTGCACTAGGCATCAGACACTTTGCATATTGTATGCTTCACTTATTCATGTTATGTTTTAGGATGTGCTAGATATTGTATATTGTAATCTTTTCCCACATATAGAAGTGTGGTTACTACATGAACAGTGTATATTGTGGCTTTGGATTGTTATATTCCAGTGCTCCAGGAGGGAGAGTGTCAACCCCCCCCCCCCCCCCCAAGTTTGTTTTTGTTGTCCTCTCTTATGGGATACTTTTAAATGTTTGTTTTATATGCGATGGCTTTTTCAATAAATACATAGAATGTCTTTACCATTATTTATCGTTTGGGTGAGCATTTTCCTTGCAGTCTGTGGTGGTGTTTCTTTTGACACTAAAAAAGTTGTACCAGCCCATTATTAGGTGTTAATGCTGTGATCAATTGGTGTAGTAAATGTGTTTTCCACAGACCACGCTTTTAAGTCCCACAAATGTAGTCACTAGTTGACTATTTCCAGACATCTAAATAAATGGGGCCACTGTCAGTATACTATGGTTTATGTTGACATCTTTTTTGACACTATGGTGATATATATACCTGAGATGTAAGGGGAAAAAATTACGTGAGCTTGCTTGAGCTTCTTGATTTAACCTCTAGAAGACACTGGGCATGCTTGTCTGCCCTGCTGCGTTTAGGGTCTACGAAGAGTGCAGAAGCTGCATTTACTTCATAGGCAGTGAATGATGGCTTCTTTCTGCAGTTCGATACTCCTTTAACCCCTTCCCGCAAAATCGGGTACATGTGTGTGGTGATTAGGGACAACTTCCCGCAACGCCATGTACATGTACCTGATGAGATTAAACTGTCACAGAGCCGTCGGGTGCTGTGACCGTTTCTTGAGCTCGGCTGTGCTGCACAGCCGAGCCTTCCTGAAGCCGGCCAGGGACCAATCGCAGTGTTCCCCAGCTGGCAAGCGCTGCTATTGGCCCGTCCGTACAAACTAAACATAAGCAGGGATCTGGTGTGGGTCTCCTCCTTCCCCCTCTCCTCCGTTGCTTCACTGTGTGAAACTATCGGTGGTGAGTGGGGGACCCATTGGAGGAGGCCACCCGCGGGCACTCAGGATCAGAGCTGCACTCTGATCCATGGTTAACCCTGTAGACGCTGTGGTCACGAAGACCGCAACGTCTATTAGGTCAACAGCGGGAAGGAGCTCCCTCGGTCACTTATCGGCGCACTGCGAAGTGAAAGCAGAGCACCGATGGTTGCCATGGCAACCAGAGGACTGACAGTGGCCTAAGGTAGGGACTGATCCTATGCCTGTCAGTACTGACACAGTGGCATAATTCAGTGGAGTACAGATGTGTACTCCATTGAATTGTGTATAATAGTAAAAGAAAAAGTGGAACTATAAAAAAAGTGATAAAAATATAGAAAATAGTAAAATAAATTATGTAAGTGTATAATACACCCCCAAATATAGTCCCCCCAAATAAATCAACATGTCCCGCTGCCTGCAAAAAGAGTCCTCACACAATTGCGTCATTGAAAAAATCAAAAAGTTACAACTAACAGAATACGGCGACTTACGGACATGATTTTTTTTTTTAAATAGTTTTTATCCCATAAATGAACTAAAATATAAAAAAATATATAAATTTGGTATCGCTGTAATCGTATCAACCTGCAGTGTAACGTTAATGTCATTTACACCGCATGACGGATAACCTAAAAAATTGAAATAAAAATCAACCACTGAATATACTGCCTCATAAAAAATAAAATAAAAAACAATCCGCATCACATGTACCCCAGAATGGTACAAATGAAAGCGACAACTTGTTTCCCAAAAATATTTTTGCACCCCAAGGCCCCTGTAGTTTTATATGATGCCAAGAAAATATCCTAAACTAAAAGGATGCCCCAGAATCCACACAGCACGCCTTCATGTCTAAGGCCTGTGTGAGATACACGTAACGCACGAAGGCCAGATATGGGATATTTCTAAGTATCTCAGAATTCGGGGAATACATCTTGAGTTTTATTTCTTTGTCAACACCTACTGTGTTACAGGGGGAAAAAATTGATTGAAAAATCTCCATAAAAATGAAATTTTAAAGTTCTTCCTCCACTCTGCTTTTATTTCTGTGAAATGCCTGAAGGGTTAATACACTTCTTTAATGTCAGTCTGACTACTTTAAGGGGTGCAGTTTATAAAATGGGGTGATCTGGTCCCTGAAAAATCTGATTTTGCAATTTTTTTTTGAAAATCTGGAAAATTTCTACTAAACTTATAAACCCTCTAACATTCTAAATAAAAAGTAAAAGAATGTTAAATAATGGGAACATAAAGTAGACATATTGTAGATGTGAATTAATCATTAATTTTGTGCGGCATGGCTATTTATCGTACGAGCAGAAAATATAATATCTTGAAAAATGCAAATTTTTACAAAAATTGCTAAATATATCAGTCAAAATTTACCACCAATGTAAAGTACAGTATGTCACGAAAAAACAGTCTCAGAATCGCTTGCATAAGCGTTCCAAAGTTATTACCAAATAAGTGGATGCATGTCAGATTTTGAACATTAAGGTCATTAAGTGGTCATGAAGGTCAAAACAGGCTGTTGAGTAAAGGGAATAATGACGGACATAGGTGATCCCATAAATGTCTGTCATTTACCCCTTGGACACCGTGATTAAGGCCAAGAACTAATTCTAAATAAAGACAAGACATGTGCCAGTGAGTTCATTATGCGTATTGGACCCCTGCAGCGTTATTGTGGTGTTCTGATCAGTTAAAAGGGTAGCAACCGGTCTCTGATGGATCCTACTTCTGCCAGATCATTACATATGTCATACAGCTGAACTCCCTGTACAATGCAATCATAGCATTGTACAGTGAATGCAATCAATTGATTGCATATAATAGTCACTTAACATTTATAATAAAGAAATTATCATTATACAAACCCTTCCCCTAATAAAAATTAAATATATTTATCACTGCTGGCGGAATTGTCCAGAACCAGTTTAAATTATAATGCTTATGATCTTGCATGGGGAATAGTGTAAAAGTAAAAAAAAAAAAAGTGCCAGAAATGCTAATATCTGGTCTCATCAGAATAAAAATACTGTATATACTCGTGTATAAGGAAAAAAAACTAGTGCCCAAGATCTAATAGATACGGGACAAATCACATACATTGATAAACAAAATGTATTAAAAGATCCAATAGTAGCAGAACTCGTATGCACCAGCAGGGCACTTGCAAATAGCTGATAAAATAAAATAGTATAAAATATTACATTCAAATAAACCATAAGGAATTAGGTACAATAGATAATTAATAGCACATTTAATTGTGTGCAAATAAAAGTTCCTGTGCAAATACGCAAAAAACTGTCTTTGGAGCGATGGTAATTTATAGCAATGTCCGTACAAGTTCAATAACCTCCTTGGAGTCACTCTGAAGTATGCACAATTAAGCACGATTGCCCTTCATTAAATCTCTGATGTAAATAGAGGATTGATACACTGTACGGCTCACATGAGGTGTATTGAGCCGGTCCTCTGGTTATTCACAACGTGATTTACAGGTTTGGGCCAACTGCATAGGCTGTATCAGGGCATGCTGGGCGTTGTAGTTAGAAACTGCAATGCCCAGCATGCCCTAATACAGCCTATAGCTCTGCAGGTGACCCAAAACTACAACTCCCAGCATGTTGCACCATAACCTATTCTGTAATACTATATAGTGCAACATGTTAGGCATTGTAACATGTCAGCTGCAGAGCCATAGGCTGTATCAGGAAATGCTGGGTGTTGCAGTCAGTAACTACAATGCCCAGCATGCCCTGATTCAGCCCATGCAGCTGACTCAAACCATTTGGGTCAGCTGTATCAGGGCATGCTGGGCATTGTAGTTAGTAACTGCAACACCCAGAATCCCCTGGTATAGCCTATGTCTGCATTTCCCACTCTAGGTTTATACTCAAGTCAACATGTTTTCCCAGTTTCTTATGGTTAAAATAGGTGCCTCGGCTTATATTTGGGCCGGCTTATACTCGTATATACGGTAAGTAAAAAGTGATCCAAAAGCCCCATAAAAACAAAAATAATTCTAGCAATTTTAAGCATACTTATTTTGTTTAAAAAATATGGCTTGTTTTTTTGCGGGATTGATTGTACTTTGTAAGTACTTCCTTTATTTTGCCTTAACATATGCTCCGAAACTAATAAAAATTTACACTGTGAGGTGAAATAAAAAAAAAGCTTATTTAGGTTAGGTTTCTTTTTTTTACGCTATTTACTATGCCGCTTACTTTGATACTTTAGCTCAACGCAATTAACACAATACTAAATTTGTATCGTTTTTGTCATGCTTTACATGTAATTACTATAATACTTTTTTTTTAATTGCCACTGTCGAACCCCTTTAACTTTATTTCTTTGTATACTGAGGTCTATAAGGGCCCATTTTTATCAATACCATTGGGGGTATTGATCTAGACTTAAAGCGTACCTGTCATACTGCAAAAAAAAAAAAAAAAAAAGTGATAGGTTACTCAGCATCTAATCCTGATCATGTACATATCACATTTGTGTCCAGGACCTATATAACAAATAACATTTATATGTTGCTCACTTTCTTTTTTGTGCTTGCCTTATGAAGGGGGCATGTCCATCTCTCTCCCTCACTGTGATGACTCATCTGCTCTGTATTTTAAACTTTTAATATGAAAGTGTTTGATGTACGTTTTATTAAACTTTTTTACACTTTTAGTCCCCTTTAACCCCTTAAGGAGCAAGCGGTTTTCAGTATTTGCACTTTCGTTTTTTCCCCCTTACACTTTAAAAATCATAACCCTTTGAATTTTGCACCTAAAAATCCAAATGATTGCTTTTTTTTATTTTTTTTGTGCCACAAATTTTACTTTGTAATGACATCAGTGATTTTACCTCAAAATCTACGGCGAAAAGGGAAATAAATCATTGTGCGACAAAATTGAAGAAAAAACGCAATTTTGTAACTATGTTATGGTTTCTACACAGTGCATTTTTCAGTAAAAATGACACCTTATCTTTATTAGGTCCATATGGTTAAAATGATACCCTACTTATATAGGTTTGATTTTGTCATACTTCTGGAAAAAATCATAACTACATACAGGAAAATGTATACGTTTAATCTCTTCAGACACCTATAACTTTTTTTTATTTTTCCACGTATGGGGCGGTATGAGGGCTCACTTTTTTTGCGCCGTGATCTGAAGTTTTTATCTGTACCATTTTTTTTTTATGGGACTTTTTGATCGCTTTTTTTTTGCACGTACGCCATTGACCGTGCGGTTTAATTAACTATATATTTTTATGGTTTGGACATTTACGCATGCGGCGATACCACATGTTTGTTTCTATTTACACATTTTTTTTTTTTTAAATGGGGGAAAAGGGGGGGGGGTGATTTTTTATTAGGGAAGGGGTTAAATAAAATGTATTCCCTTTTTTTTTTCAGTGTTACAGCCCCCTCTAGGGACTGTAACATTGCATACAATGATTGCAGGCACTGTTCAATGCATTGCCATAGGAATCCATTGATCAGTGTTTTCTGCGCTTGGTTGCTCAAGGCTGGATTTCAGGCTTGGAGCAATCAAATGCCGCGATTTGACTGTGGCGGTCCCGAACAGGTCCGCTGAGCTAGCCTGTATGGGTTTCTCCCGTTTTAGATGCCGCAATCAGCTTTGATCGCTGCATCTAAAGGGTTAATACCGAACATCAGCCCGATCAGTGATGTCTGGTATTAGCCGCGGGTCCTGGTGGCTGAAAGCTTCTGAGCACGCTTCACAGATCGGGAGTCGGACACCGATGTAAATATACATCCGTGGTCGTTAAGGGGTTAAAGGGGACATTTAGGAGGAATCATTAGGTTTCTCATACAGATCAATTCACTTTACTTAAACTACATTGATCTGTGTAATCTGCTCAATAGGATATTTCGGGCAGTAATGGAAGGTGAGGTAAACCTCTAGATAACTTTACAGTGGGTTAGAGCTAGCATGGGTCACAAAGGGGTTAAAGAATCATGGTCATGATCCTAATTATTTTATTACAGCATCAGATCATTGTCATCAGAGATTAGTTGAACTAATGAATTGTATGTGTTTACCTATCTCTCCTTCATCTATAGATGCCCTAAGAAAAAAATGTAGTCACTCAAACATCTGTTCAGGGTGCGGTTATGTGTTCTGGCAAGAATATCTAATCATCCTAATCTAATTGTTGATTTAAAAGGACCCACAGGCCTTGGACTAGGCTGGTATTTCTTAGCACATCTATGGTCTGTCCTGGTGGAGGATTTTCTTTCTTTTGTGAGGGCTGTTCACAAAGTTTCTGACAGGAGGTATACTATTCTATGTACTCTTCCTAGCATATAGACAAGGCATACAGGGTCTCCAGTAAGCAGAATACACATTTCAGCATTTTCTGGGTATGTGCAGAATTGTAGCAAACTAAGCAGGAGTTGTTCACTCTTTTAGGGGTAGTTTTGCTGCAGAACAGCTTGTAAATCAATCTAGTAGCCTGAGGATAGTTTTCCTATGCTGAACTCTATACTGCTAAACGGCCTTTGGCTGTCCGGGCATGTTGGGAGTTGTAGTTTTGCAACAGCTGGAGGCACACTGGTTGAGAAACACTGATGTAAACTGTAAAACACAAACAGCAGTATGTGGTGTATCTGGTCCCTTTGGGTCTGTGTGTAAAAGTTTTAGCAGTTTTTTTGCTGCATAAAAGAGGTCTTTGAGAACGTAAGAATAAAAAGAAAATTATTTGTTGAATAATAAACATGTCCCGGGATAAACCCTTAGTTGTTCTTGAAGCCCTAAATTACCAATTCTAGGAAATGAAATATAGAAATCATCAGTGTTCCTAGTACTGTAATGGAAAGCCTTATAAGGCAGCAGGCCGATGACTTCAGGAGGCAGATAAAATCATATATATACTTGGGTTTGCAAGCAACATTGAATGCATTGGAAATCACGGCCTTGTTCTGTCATTTTTTATCTAAATAAAGAAAGTTGTGAGTATATGTAAGCGATGAGAAAGATCTGACAAGTGCCTTTGTAAGGAAATGTTTGCAGACCACGGTTGTGTATGAAAAAGGGTTATGTGATGGAATTTCATTGAATTAATCAGTGCAGAAGGAAATGAATGGAACTGAAGAACTACAAAGTCTGGCCTGTTTCTTCACTGTATCGTAGATTCTTTGTGTGCAGTTTGTATATATGTCACTTTCGCTAGTATCATTCCAGACTGGTCTGTGGAAAAGGCAAATGGATCTCAGTCTTGTCAAGCTATATATGTTTGTATATATATTTGTGTGTGTGTGTATATTTTTATATATATATATATATATATATATATATATATATATATATATATAAAACATTTTTTTTGTTATATTCTGCTTAAAGATTTTGTAACATGAGTGGAAAAAGACAGGTCTTTTTATCACAAGATGCTTTTAGCTAATTTTTCTTATCTTTAGAGGTGTCTCCTAAAATGACAGTCTCTGAATATAATCCATTAACTGCTTTGAGTTCCATAGGACCAGAATTTTACATCCCCCTACTCTAGACATAGTTATGTTATTACATTTATAGTTCTGAGTATATAAAAGGGCATGAATTAAACATAAAGGGTACGTTCACATGTACGCAGATTTGATGCATAGGATTTTCTGCTTCTTCGCATCAAATCTGCTCAGGATTCTGTATGTGTGAACTTACCTATACTTGGAAAATAGGTCACCACTAAGATATCTTGCAAATAAAGTAACCCCAATCTTAGTTGGGACTGATCTCAGCACTCTGGTTCCTCCTTTGTGAACCGCCTTTACCTCCTGTTAAACGAAGGAAAGAAAAAACAAAAAGGCATGCGCCCCTAGTGAAATACGTAAATTACACCAATAAAATGGATACATGATAGGTACACTCGCCCTGCCAAGTTGCGCTAAGAGCACAACGTCTGTGAGTATATGGAATAATATCGTGTCAAGTCCTGCAGCTACGTTCCACCCGGTCCCAGAATCACCTGGCCTAGTATGGTAGATAAGAGTAAGGAGCAAAAAATAGGAACTAGTGTAGCGCTGGATCCAGTCCAAGATGAAATTACTTGTGCCGTCAGAAAGTATATAACTGTAAACCTTTTTATTATGCACTCTTATCCTGAGGAAGGGCCCGATCCGAGCCAGAAATGCGTTGTGCCTTTAATAAATAAAGTTATGTACTGTCTGATGCTGCAAGTCATCTCCTTTTGGACCGAATCCAGCGCTACACTAATTCCTATTTTCTGCTCCTTACTCTTTTATTTACCTCCTGTTAGGTCTTTCTCATACATAACTGCCCCATACACAAACACCTTCTGGTTATCTATTGGGGAGAGTCAGGAGGCCACCATACGCAGAAGGCGTCTGATGAGAGAAGGATCAGCATGTTGAAATTAATCTGCCTGATCCTTTTGTTTAAAGAAAGAAACCACCGCCAAGAGTAGTCTAACCACTGCTTTCCCCTCCTCTCTCCATCCAGAACACGTTAACGATCAGCCGAGCCAAACTTTGTGTATGGAGGGATAACTGCTGGTTAATTGAACATTTGTTTGTGGGTAATTTTAATGTCCAAAATGGTTTACTATAACTCATGCAGATGGTGGCAAATAGGATAAAATCATAGAGTATAAAATTTTTTATTAAAGCACTGTCACTCCCTTCTTGAAGATAGTTGTCCTTGACACTTCTTTCAACCGTGGGAGGTTCTGGGACCCCGATTTTCTTTATTGATGGAGGCCCCAGTAGTCCCCACCTATCCAACCGTGTTTTGTTTCCAGTTCTTTTTCCTACTACTCATTCTTGACAGTTTACGTTATGATGTGTCAAGCCCAGAAATGGTTAAATATTGGGTGCCAGTGACCTGTGATAAGATATTGTGACACAACACTCTTCATAGATAACATATATATGTTATAAATTAGCCTTAAAGGAGATATCCAGTGCTGAAAAACTAAGGATAGGGGATAAGTCTAAGATCGTTGGGGGTCCGTCCGCTGGGGCCCCCGCGATCTCCTGTATGGGGCCCCCGGCCGCGGGAAGGGGGCGTGTTGACCACCACACGAAGCGACTGCTGACAAGCTCCCTCAATACAACTCTATGGCAGAGACGGAGCGATGCCTTCGGAAATCTCCGGCTCTGCCATAGAGTTTTATTGATGGGGCGTGTCAGCCGCTGCTTCGTGCGGTGGTCGACACCCACTATCTGGTCAGCGTGTCGGGGCCCCGTACAGGAGATCACGGGGGGCCCCAGTGTTCGGACCCCTGCCATCTGAAACTTATCCCCTATCCTTAGGATAGGGGATGAGTTTTTCAGCACTGGACTACCCTTTTAAAGAGTAGCTCCCACCATCTTAAATTTTTTTTTTTGTCCCTACCTATTGCTAATATATCCCTAACCCCCTCCATGCCTTTTAAAAAATGTCTTGTCTTCTGCTGCCGGCTGTAGCTCTGCCGGAAGCAGACTTCCCCAGCAGGCGTGACGTCACTGACGCCTGCTGGGCGCCGACTTCCACCCTAATCTATGCTGCGCTCCTGTTGGGAGCCCGCATAGATGAGCGGCCAATAGCACGGCAGGCTGCTCCGGGATCTTCTCCTCCCTGTTTAGCAGATCATGTGCTACCCAGGGAGGAGGAGTATAGAAGAATCACCAACCTGCCGTGCAAGATATCCCTGCCGGGGGCGAGTGACGGGGCGACAGGCTGCGCGTGAGGCTAGTGAGCCAATGCGCGCAGCACTGGCGTTCACAGGGCTCGCTCCCGCCTGTCTGATTGACAGGCAGGGAGCGAGCGCAGGCTGACTGAATTAGGACAGATTGTCTGGCCGGCTTCGATCCTAATTCAGTCGTGACGTCACATCAGGCGACCCCCTATTGGCCGGTTTTCAAATGTAAAATAAAATATTTTAAACAAAAAATAAAAATGGATATATATTAGAGATATGTTGCAGTACACAAGTGCTACAACATATCAAAAAAGGGTTGGTGACAGTGCTTATTTAAAATTTGTTTGATTCTGTACGACCAACCAGTTTTACAATTGCGTGTTCACTTTACCTCCTACACATTTATATCCCTGTTGTTGTTTTACCGTGGAACAATGAAATACATACTTCTATGGTATATACATTTTTCTGCTTCTGAAATTTGTTTAGTGAAGTTAAATGTATTTCCATTTACATGAGTACCCTTTGGCTCGTGGATATTGCTGTTTTGTAGTCACTTCCATTATTCTTTTGGAGGTGCATTGCCTGATAGCATTTTTGGCTCTTGTGCACCTGTCAGTCTAACTTACTACATGTAGGTCTATTATTTAGTCATAATTGAGCCCTATCACAAAAAAATTGCCTAGAAGTCTCAGGACAAACATGAAATCAGTACTACTTTGGGGACATTCCCCTCAGGGAATACCCTAAACTAAAGACTCCCCATAACAAAAATTAAACTTTGCTTTAATTCCCACTATAGTTAGCAGTGTTTATTTAAACCACAATGTGGCAGAAATGTTTTAAACAGTGGCCTTAGTCCTTGACAAAGCCACTGATGTCGTGAAATGTTGGACAGGTACTTGCGTCAATGATTTTAATATCTCCACCAATGCTCTCAATATAGATAGGTAGTGTGCGGGCTGCAGCCACGCCACCTCAATGAAATTACAGTAATGTAGCAAGTTGACATCTTGCACCGTATACAGAGCACGGAGAGGCACTAAAAGTTAAGTTTTACTATTAAGTGGTTGGTAAATTGAGGATTCTAGTGGTCACGGTAGTGACCAATTGTAAATAAGACCTGAAACTTAAACACTACCCTCCCTAACGTTTCGACAGTTCCCTGGCTTTGTCAAAGGAGGAATATACATAGTGTACATATTTTTAAAACTCTTCTGCCACATTGTGGTTTAAATAAGCACTGATAAACAACAATTATTTTTTTTTTTTTTTTAACTACAGTGGGAATAAAAGTTAAGTTTTATTTTTGTTTTGGGGAGTCTCTAGTTTAGGGTGGTCCCTGAGGGGCATGTCCCCAAAGTAGTAATAATTGAGCCCTAGCCTAATTTAATCCACGTGTTGTCTACTCCTTCAGACTTAGATTCTGTTTTCAAACTATATTTTGTTCATTAATAATGTTATGGACTGTTTTAAATTAGATCATTTAACATTGACATGGATTGTTTTTGTTTTAATTTTTTCCCTTACCAGGGAAGTCCGGTTGGGGCGGAATGGGGTTGAAGAAATTAAGAGACATCTTTTCTTCAAAAATGACCAATGGGCATGGGAGACTCTTAGAGACAGTAAGTTCTTTTATCTTTAAAAATATTGCATGCATGCTCACCTGAGCATGTGTGTGTTTATGGGTAAAATAACTAGTGGCCGATTGGGTGTTAAGCTGACAGCTGTCTGTGTGGCTAGCCTTACTCATTGTATTTGTTTCCTTTTTTATCCCTCTTACCAGATGAAGAGATGCCAGAAAATGTTTCCATGTGTTCTCAAGTAGTTTTTGTTAAATATTCTAATCCTTTAAAATGTCCTTATTTATAGCAGTAACTGTATATATATTGAATATAATGTAGCTGTAAGGCCTCATTAATATTGACGTCGGACTCCGCTATTCAGAGTTTAATCAGCAATCCGGCCAGAAGGACGGGAGTTTAGTGGAGAAAAAAAAATAGTGTAAGCCCTATTTTTCTTTCTCAGCTTCCTGTAAAATACCTGTAAAATTACTGAAGCACGACGTACCCCATACAAGTGAATGGGTTCCGTTGGGACCCGATAATAGCAGTTTGCATCCGACCTGTTTTAGAGTTCGATTGGCTATAAAAAAAAATAAGATTGAAAAAAACGATCAGAAGCGAACGTCAATGTGGACCTTGCCTAACATCCCAGAACCGGAGTCATGGGTGTTCCACTTCCCCAGAGAGTTGTATGAAATGCAGTTTTGCTGATTATATTCTGGCTCTCCTGTTTAACAATGTCACAATGTTGTGTTTCTAATACTAATGTGAGCAGGGCCTAACTTCAGGACGTACTTGTATACAGAAATAGCAACTCAGAAAAGAAAGGGAAACAAAATGTTGTTGCTTGTAAGGTGCCAAACATGGAAAATTATTGGATGCTAGAAAGAATACAGAGGCCTTTATCAACTTGAGAAAGCAAAATTAGACAGATTTTTCCACTAAAATTATTTCACCTATCCACATGATGGGTTATAAATGTGTGAGTGTGCTGGGTCCAACCTCCATGACTTCCAGCCACCTCAAGAATGGCGGTCGCCTGTGAATGGAGCGGCAGTCACACTAATGCACAGAGGACCCGGGGACCACAATTTTCAAGAGGTTGCAGGGGTCATACATTTCTGTAATATAAAGCAATGTCCATTTCCTTAGCCACAGTGCCCATTCTGATTTCTGTTTTTTTTTTTTTTTTTTTTTTTTTTTTTTTATAGCTGTAGCCCCTGTAGTACCGGATTTAACAAGTGACATTGATACAAGTAATTTTGATGATCTGGAGGAAGATAAAGGAGAGGAAGAAACATTCCCAATACCGAAAGCATTTGTGGGGAACCAGCTTCCATTTGTAGGATTCACATATTACAGTAACAGACAGTAAGTTAATATTGCCCTTCTGGCAGAATTTGTGTGAAATAAAATACCTCTGGAGACATATGTAAAGTTTCCATCCTTTTTAGTGTCAGCACATTGTTGCTTTTGTTTTTCAGGTATTTATCTGACCCTGCTTCAAATGCTGATGACAATAGATCCAGTTCCAAAGTTGATAAAAACCTGGTATGTCTTTATACTTGTATGTGAGTGACCTCCAGATAGAATTGCTACTTCATCATGTTGGCATGTTCTGTTTTTAGCAATGTTCACTTTAAAGCATACCGAAAATAGACTGTAAGTGTAGAAGTCCTGAACAGAAATTCTTCTTGCAACGTTAATGCAGATTTTAATAAGCATACCCAGTTTTCCACACTTAGCTTTTTTTTCCAGCATGTCTAGTTGCTGGGTGGTTTAATCTCTACATATGATTATTTCTAAGATTAAAGTGTTAGTCTTTAGAAAAAGCTTTTGTTCCAAATTATTATGCAGAATACAGTTTCGGAAAATATTTAAAATACAATTTAAATAAAAAATATTTATATTGATGTGTGAGCCCCTCTTTGAGATGGCTTTTACTACTCTCTTATCCATCGAACCTGTCAGTCCATGCATAGTTGATACTTCTATTTTCTTTAAGGGTGCCAGTTTTGCCTCCTAGTACTACTGTTTTGAGGTACACTGATGACACACTTCTTCTTTTTATACTATGGTCAAAAATGCTTTTAGGAACTAAACATATTGTACTCATCAGGGTTACCAGGCAAACCAATTAAGAAATATGTCTGAGATTGATACCAGTTAACTAAGAACATATGAGAAAAAAACACACTATTTGAAAAACTAAGTGTATTTTACTGAAATCCTATTAATACTTTGCATAATAGTTTGGAGCCCACTGTATAAGCAATTTTTGCATCTAACCTGGACTTGTATGCTCTCGTACTGAGGAATTATCCAGTTTGTCTTAGATTGCCTTCTAAAATTCCCTGTGGTAACTATGAAAGGAAAATCTACAGCACTAAATATGTATTAAATGTACTATAAAAGCAATCACAAAAACAAAGGCAAGTCCTTGATGGGGATAAAAAAAATGTAATGGAAAACATAATTGGTATCTCTGCTTGTGGAAATGACTGAACAATTAAAATGTGGTGTTTATCCCACACACATGTATATAATATATAAACATACATATGCACAATCATGGCCGTAAATGTTGGCACCCCTGATATTTTTCTAGAAAATGAAATATTTCTCACAGAAAAGGATTGCAGTAATACATGTTTTGTTATACACATGTTTATTACCTTTGTGTGTATGGGAACTAAACCAAAAAAGGAGGGGAAAAAAGCAAATTGGACATAATGTCACACCAAACTGCAAAAATGGACTGGACAAAATTATTGGCACCCTTTCAAAATTGTGGAAAAATAAGATTGTTTCAAGTATGTGATGCTCCTTTAAACTAACCTGAGGCAAGTAACAGGTGTGGCCAATATAAAAATCACATCTGAAAGCAGATAAAAAGAGAGAAGTTCACTTAGTCTTTGCATTGTGTGTCTGTGTGCACCACACTAAACATGGACAACAGAAAGAGAAGAGAACTGTCTGAGGACTTGAGAACCAAAATTGTGGAAAAATATAAACAATCTCAAGGTTACAAGTCCATCTCCAGAGTACTAGATTTGCCTTTGTCCACAGTGCGCAACATTATCAAGAAGTTTGCAACCCATGGCACTGTAGCTACTCTCCCTGAGCGTGGGTGGAAGAGAAAAATTTATGAAAGGTGTCCAACGCGGGATAGTCCAGATGGTGGATAAGCAGCCCCAAACAAGTTCCAAAGTTATTCAAGCTGTCCTGCAGGCTCAGGGAACATCTGTGTCAGTGTGAAAAAGGAATGAGGCCTACAAAGAAAAGAACACAGTACCTACAGTGAAATATGGGGGAGGTTCAATAATGATTTGGGGCTGTTTTGCTGACTCTGGCACGGGGTGCTTTGAATGTGTGCAAGGCGTCATGAAATTTGAGGATTACCAATGGATTTTGGGTCGCACTGTACAGCCCAGTGTTGGAAATCTTGGGTCTTCCAGCAGGACAATGACCCCAAACATAAGTAAAAAAAAAAGCACCCAGTAATGGATGGCTACAAAGAGCCGGAGAGTTCTGAAGTGGTCGGCAATCGGTACAGATCTTAATCCCATTGAACACCTGTGGAGAGATATTAAAATTGCCGTTAGGAAAAGACGCCCTTCCAAAGGATGTGCAACCAAATATTAACCCCTTAAGGACGCAAGGTTTTTCCATTTTTGCACTTTTGATTTTTCCTCTTTACTTTTTAAAAATTATAACCCTTTCAATTTTGCACCTAAAAATCCATATGATGGCTTATTTTTTGCGCCACCGATTATACTTTGTAATGACATCAGACATTTTATCCAAAAATCTACGGCGAAACAAAAAAAAAAAAAAAAAATCATTGTGCGACAAAACTGTAGAAAACACCATTTTAAATTTTGGGGGCTTCCGTTTCTACGCAGTACAATTTTAAGTAAAAATTACACCTTTATTCTGTAGGTCCATATGATTAAAATTATACCCTACTTATATACCATAGGCTTGATTTTGTCGTCTGAAAAAAAAATCATAACATGCACAAAAATTTATGTTTACCCCTATAACTTTATTTTTCCGCGTACGGGGCGGTATGAGCATTCACTTTTTGCGCCGTGATCTGAAGTTTTTATCGGTAAAATTTTTGTATTGATCGGACTTTTTGATTGCTTTTTATTCATTTTTTCATGATCTAAAAAGTGACCAAAAGTATGCTATTTTGGACTTTGTAACTTTTTTTGCACGTATGACATTGACCGTGTGGTTTAATTAATGATCTATTTTTATAGTTCGGACATTTACGCACGCGGCGATACCACATGTTTGTTTTTATTATGGCTACATATTTTTTTATATGGAATTTTGGAAAAGGGGGGTGATTTTAAACTTTTAATAAGGAAGGAGTTAATGGGTGTTTTTTTTAAATTTTTTTACTTCAACTTTTTTTTTACACTTTTAGTCCCCTTTTTAGGGGTTTTATTTTATTTCCCCATACAGGTCAATGTGGTTTTATAGAACCACATTGATCTGTCTGCTCTCAGGCTTTATCATTCTCAGCGCAGGAGCTGGCAGTGAAGGAGAGGTAAACCCCCAGGCTACATCAGAAGTGGATCGCCTCCCCGCGACCACCAGAGACGAGAGAAAGGCACTTTTTAGATCTAAAGGGTTAATAGCCGGCCGTGTCGATCACCGCATGTCTGCTATTAATGCCGGCCCCTAGATACAGAGGCCAGCTGGGTAGGGCGCGGGCATGAATCGAGAGCTCGTGTCATACACCGCTTGCCGCCTCAGAACGAGCCGTCTCATCCTTAGAGTGCTTTCACACTGTAAGACAAGTTCTGTTATGAACGCCCGTTATGAAATCTGCAGTTATACGGCCGGTACTAAATCACTAACGGCCGTTTGAAAATCCCATTATAGTCTATGGGATTTTTCTAATAACCTTTTTAACCTGTTATCGACCGTTATTAATAACGGCCTTTAGTTTGTGACGGACGATAGTAACGGAAGAATTATTGCATGCACTATTTCTCCCGTTCATTCGCCCGTCACAAATTAACAGCCGTTATTAATAACGGGTGATAACAGGTTAAAACAGCTATTAGAAAAATCCCATAGACTATAAATGGATTTTCTAACGGCCGTTAGTGATTTAGTACCGGCCGTATTACTGCAGATTTCATAACGGGCGTTCATAACGGAACTTGTTTTACAGTGTGAAAGCACCCTAAGTTGGCAACCGGTTAAGTTAAGGGTGCCAATACTTTTGTCCAGCCCATTTTTGGAGTTTGGTGTGACATTATGTCCAATTTACTTTTTTTTTTTTCCCACCCTTTTTTGGTTTAGTTCCAATACACACAAAGGGAATAAACATGTGTATAGCAAAACATGTTACTGCAATCCTTTTCTGTGAGAAATACTTCATTTTCTAGAAAAATTTCAGGGGTGCCAACATTTACGGCCATGGTTGTATATGTGTGTGTACACAATTGTTTGGTCTCTACATCATGGAATAAATCGCCACTATGGATTTCATCAGCTTGCTGTGTTGCAATTTTCTGTTTACTATTGTGTTGAACCTGGTAACTCCAGTCTTATGCAGTTATTAGAGATGAGCGAACTTACAGTAAATTCGATTTTGTCACTAACTTCTCGGCTTGGCATTTGATGACTTATCCTGCATAAATTAGCTCAGCTTTCAGGTGCTCCGGTGGGCTGGAAAAGGTGGTATACAGTCCTAGGAGAATCTTTCCTAAGACTGTATCCACCTTTTCCAGCCCACCGGAGCACCTGAAAGCTGAGCTAATTTATGCAGGATAAGTCATCAATTGCCAAGCCGAGAAGTTCGTGACGAATCGAATTTACTGTAAGTTCACTCATCTCTAGCAGTTATAAAAACTACAAAATGAAGATTAGTCTGGTCATTAATTGGTCAGGTTTATTCTTAATTTTGTATGTATTAATCTTTAGGGAGATTACAAAAGCAGTAGTTTTACAGTGCGATTCCCTATCAGTGTCTGTGTTGGTGGTAATCGAACATTGTTTTCCTGGACGGTTGAAGAATGTGACCTGACCCCTTATTCTGCTTGTAATGACAATACTACTGTGCATTGTCCTCTTGTTGTGTTCCTTGTAAAAGATGACTGATAAAGCTTCAGCTGGGAGGAGGAGTAGAAAAAGGGTTTTACACTGAATGATGCCACAGAACTTTCTAAACTCAAAGCTATTTCTTGGGTGCCTTATTGGGGGACACAGACCATGGGTATATGCTGCTGACACAAGGCAAAAAAAGAAGGTGGCTCTTCCCAGCAGGATATACCTTCCCACAGGCACAGGGCTAATCAGTTTTAGCTTATTGTCAATAGGAGGTAGACACAGGTCTGGAGCTCTCTCCATACCTGGTCTTTTCTGTTTATTTTCTTGCTAGGGATGTCTAGTTGAGTTTTTTTTCCACATGTGACAAAAGGGCACGGTGCATAGAAGTATGGGCCGTCAACCCCTTCTCTCAAGCGGTCAGCACCTGACGGTAGCACGCCGGGTCCCCCACTTGCCCCTGCCCGCTTTGCTATAGCAACTTGGCGTGATGCAGCGCGGCCTTAGCTGACTGAAGATTTTTGGGTGAGTATTGGAAGATGGAATCCGTGGGTGAGTATGAACTTCATTCCCCCCCCCCCCTTCTCCCTTGTGCTCATCCCAGGGGTCCCCCCTTCTTATAGTGCACAGCTCCTTATCAGTCATTACACGTGGCTGTGCTGGGCCGGTCCTCTCATGGCTTCTGCCACCACGTGAAGGGGACAGTCCTGTGGTCTGTTAATCTAACCCTTTCTGCACTTGTTTTGCGGCCAGGCTCAGTGTCCTGTCAGCGTGTTTCTTATTTGCTGACCAAAGACTTTGTCTGCTGCCCCAGGGTCTATAGGGCAGCGGGTCTCCGCTCCCCCGTGTGTCTGACGCGATCCTGGCTGGCTAGTTGTATACGCCAGGGGGGTTATCTACAATTACTCCCCAACACCCCCTCTCATGCTGCACCTGTCAGACCATATTACGGCCAGGCTCAGTGAGCTGGCAAAGTGTTTTTACCTTTTGGCGGACCCTCTTTAGCAGAGGGTCTTCGCTCCCGCGTGGCTGGGCCGGGCAGCAATGGGGGACGAGACCGGCCGCAGCATACATCCGTCCCCGGCCTGGTCTCTGAAGCAGCTGCTGGGGAGAGGCGCGCCTTAATTTTTCCAGGCGGCCGGTGCTCCATTCGCGTGGCCATTCCCCCGTCCGTGCGGCTTCATCATTTACTTTAGGGCGTCATTGGGGGCGTGTTTTCTATAACGCGTGTTTTCTTCCGGGAGCCGTGCGCTCTGAGGGGAAAGTAGTGTGATAAAATAAAATACATGGCTTCTCTCAGGTACTCTGCACCCTCCAATGGCTGAATACTGCATTGTTGTCAGCACTGTTTTCTCTTTGAGTGTGTAAGGCTCCCCTCTAGTGGTCTAAAGTAGTTATTACAGCTACATAGTTTTTTCTTTGGCCCTTCCTAGTTGGGAGTTTTTTCCCCTCAGGTCCCCTGCCTTCCTAGTATGCCTTTAGGGCATTCTTATAGATTTTTCGGCCTGTTGGTGTAGTATATGTTCCTATCAGTTACTATCCTATACGTTCCCTATTCGAGAACCATATGTTGATTGGGTTTTTCAGAACGGGGGGGCGATTTTGAAGCTTGCTTCTGTCGCCCTAAGCGTTGCACTGATAGGGCAGTTCTGCTGGTTCGGTGCATCCCACATTTTGGAATGCTTAACTTTTGGTCAGACACAAGCCCATGTGCATTGTTCCATTATGCTCACATATGCCGCAGACCTAGAGTCCCCACTAGGTGCTTTTAGTCCCTGTTCCTTTGCTTTCCTTGCTCCCCATTGGTCACTTTTTCTGAACTATGCAGTTTTGCCAGAAGTTCAGTCTTCGGGACAGTAACCAGCGTTGTCTACTTATATACAGATTTTTCATGTTGTTTTTTATTATGGCACTTTTTGTTCAGTGCAAGCTTTTCTATTGTGTAGTAACCAGCATTGCTCGCCACACTGCCCTTTCCTGCGTGTTTCCTTCACCACCTACTACCTACCCTTACATAGTCCGCTGTGTCCGCTACTGCAGTCCCAGTGCCACACTTACTGTGTGAAATGACCGAAGGGGTGCACCTGTGTGGGTAATGGACTCTGTGCAGCCTCCTCGTGGGTGGTTCTGTGAAGTGGCCACCGCCCATGAAGGACGTGCCATCTGCCACAGCTACTATTCCAGTACTCCACTGTGGGTGAGAGTTGACCGGTGTACCATGGGCTCTCTACTCAATCCATGGAGGTTGTGACGTCTGTGACTCTGGTACCTTGCTATGTCAAAGTTGCCTGTTGTTCTTGGACCTCTGCAATGCCTTTGTCTACCACGCTCACGGCTGCAGCCCTGGTGCATCACGGCATGTGGGTGTTGCCGGGAGGGTGTCCCTCCATGCACAGTTTTCCCCAACGTCCATGGGGGCGTGCTCTGCCACATCTGTAACTGAATTACGGACCCCTGCTACCCGGTCGAAGGCAACAAAACATTGTGTCTGCGTGTATAGTCACTTACATGGGTGATGTCCCATTGATGTGAAGTGGTATGGGCCTCTAGTGTGAGGGAGCCAGTGGTCGACCCTGCGCATTCCTAGGGCGCTCGATGGTGGTGGCATCCACTTCCCTCCCCCCCCCTACAAATATGGGGGGGTTGTGTTGATCTATGTCCTTCCAGTGCCAGTGATTTGTGTGTTCCCTACTGTAGTTTACCCAGCACATTATCCCTATTCGAGGGGTCGTGGTGGGGAGCCAACTCTGGCCAGTACAGCTGTTGCCTTCCCTCTTTCATGGGGGAGTTGTTTGCAGTGTCTCTGCCTTTGTTGTGTAAGGCTGGGTTCACACTACGTTTTCTCCCATATGGGAGCGCATACGGCAGGGGGGAGCTAAAACCTCGCGCTCCCGTATGCCTTCGTATGCGCTCCCGTATGTCATTCATTTCAATGAGCCGGCCGGAGTGAAACGTTCGGTCCGGTCGGCTAATTTTTGCGCCGTATGCGCTTTTACAACCGGACCTAAAACTGTGGTCAACCACGGTTTGAGGTCCGGTCGTAAAAGCGCATACGGTGCAAAAATGAGCCGACCGGACCGAACGTTTCACTCCGGCCGGCTCATTGAAATGAATTACATACGGGAGCGCATACGGGAGCGCGAGGTTTTAGCTCCCCCCTGCCGTATGCGCTCCCGTATGGGAGAAAACGTAGTGTGAACCCAGCCTTACACTCATGTCAGGGTTTGGTTGGTTCATACTCTGACTCGTCCAAGATTTACTTTTCCCTCCCCCGGGGAGGCGCTTGGTGGGCTTGGCAGATCTTCTGCTCTGGCTATCTTATCCATCTCCTTCTTCCTTCTATGGAAAGGGAGTATTAGTGGTCCAGCTTCTCACAACTGTTGCCTACTATTGGATACCTATCATTGCTCATGTAGTCTTGGCTCGCGCCGGAGTTGGGGCGAATTTGTATTTCTCTTCTTCTAGGCAAAGTGCTGTCAGTTTTCTATATTTTTCCCTGTGGATGGTTAAGCCATCTCGTTGACCCCCTTCCGCTCCCAGCTTTGGAGAGCTTAGTGGGGGTCTACTATAGGACTCTGTGGTCCTTGTACGGCTCCTGCCTTTTGCAGCCGTTGTCCTTTTAGCCTCCCAGTCTTGGAGGGTTTCTTTGTTCGTTCCTGCCCTCATTCTCTCCCTTTTTGACTTCTCCAGCTCCTTGTGCTGCCCTCTCTCCCTGTTGGGGTATGTCTTGCTTTGCAGTCATCCTGGCAGTCCGTGTACTTCCTTCTGGATGTAAAGGCTCTCTGTTGTTCTCTGCTCTTACTCTCCAGCGGTCTTTCAGCTTGGATTGTCTCTCGTCCTTCCTCTGGTGGCCCTTCTGTTCGGGCTGCCTTGGCTCCCTGGGGTTCCTCGACAGTCTCGGCTGTGGCAAGTCACCCCTCCTTTTCTGGAGTGTGTCATTTGCACCGTGTTTGCCGCCAGGCTGGGTGGGCGCCCTCCTGCGCCCTGGTCATGTCTTCTGCTATCTCGCCTTGTGGCTTCAGCTGGGTTTACATTTCTCTGGGTCCCCTTTGTCTTCCTCTCGGTGACTGGGCTTTCTGGGATTTTATTCTGTCATCTAGTCCATTCAGACCATTGGGATCCCCTGCTTGATCAGCCTTGTCTATCCACTGGTTTCTTTTGTCTGCGAGTGCTGGGCAGCATGGTGGCCTCTGGCGTAGCGGTGCCTAATTATCTTGGCCGCTATTTTCCCCTTGGGTAATTTCATTCTTTCCTGGCAGCCCCCGGTTCGTTAATGTCCCTCTCCCTCGTAATTCTGCCTTTCAGGCCCTTCTTGCCTTGGGCTTTCTTCCATGTGGCCTCTCTGTGCCTTGTTCTCCGCGGTGGTTTTACTGTTGCTTCCACCCTTACGGGGATTCTTGTCTCTAGCCTTGGCAGGGTTCCGGTCCCGCTCTTCTCAGTCTTTTTCCCTACGAGAGGTGGTCTTCGCCGCTCCATGTTCTGCCCCGACCTAGGTGCTCGCCAGCTTGGAGTGTTCCCTCCAAGTAGAGGTTCTCTGCATCTCCTGGCTTCAGACTACAGGGTCCCTCCAGTTCTTCCTGGATCTGGGAATCTCTGTTTCTCTGGAAAGGGGCGTTGGTGTTCCTGATGGCTCTGCTTTCCTCTCCAGCCTGTTTGCATTTCTTCTTCTCCCTCCAGTGTTTTTTCTTGTCGTTCTCTCTCCTCAGCCTCTGTCCTGTGGTTGGGGTTGGACTCCTGTAAGGGCTATGCTTCCATGAGTTTTTCTTCTGGGAGTGGCGTTTCCTCACCCTTTTTACCTTGCTTGGACGGATCCCTGCATTAGGGGTTCTCTTATCTCTTGCTTCTGCGTTTTGGCCAGGCCTCGATGGTCCTGAGACTTCTGTCTTTTCCTCAGAGGTGTTTTCTACTCTCCTGACTGGACGGGTTCTTTTTGGTCAGCTGTCGGGCTCCAGTCTCAGCTTAGTTCCTTCCTTTTGGGTCCTGGCTCACCCCTCATGTTTTGCTGGTGCTTTCGGGTTGTTGGTTGCCGTATTCTGGTTTCCTCCTTAGCTTTGTCCACTTTCTTGGGCGAATGGTTATGGCTCTGTCTCTGGCCTGACCTTCCCTTCTCTGGCGGTTGGTTCTCCCACCCCAGGGACTGCTTTGGGACGTCCCATGGTCTGTGTCCCGCCAATAAGGCGACCGTGAGAATATTTTTTTTTTGTACTTGCCGTAAAATCTTTCTCGTAGACTTCATTAAGGGGACACAGCACACACCCGTTTACTGTTACCTTGTCAGGTTGTTTGTTGCCTGTTCTTACTTTTGATGTCCTCCGGACGTTTTCTCCTTTTGTGGTTTGGCTTCTCCTACTGCTTTGTGACACAACTGATTAGCTCAGTGCCTGTGGGCGGGTATATGCTGCTGGGAGGAGCAGACTTCTTTTTTTTTTTGCCTATTGTCAGCCTCCTAGTGGATAGCAGCTTAATACCCATGGTCTCCTGTGTCCTCCAATGAAGGCTCCGAGAGAGAGAGAGTTTACGGTGAGTACAAAAAAATCTCCTTTTTTTGAGTGTAAAGTTAGGATGTCCTTGTACAGTCTGTTTTTTTTTTTTTTTAGTTCCTACTCCTGTTGTCAGCAAGAATTCTCTGCCTACAGTTTTTGATATATTGTTACTGATAAACATTGGTTTCTGCTTAGGTGGAGAACTTGCAGAAGAGCATATATCAGCTGGAGGAGCAGTTACACAATGAGATGCAGTTAAAGGATGAGATGGAACAGAAGTGCAGGTAAACATCTATTTCTTGTTTGAAACCTTTTACCTATAGTTTAGACCACATATTTTAACCGTCAAACAAGGAAGCTTTATTGATCCATAAAAAAAGGTAGCATACAATAACAGCATAAAGAACAGAAACATTCGATCCGAAGACCAACTGGAATCAAAAACAGTCAGGTCACAATTTAGTCATGTAGAAAACAAAGATCACTTACATGTTTGCAGTGCATCATAAAGCTTTCCATGGGCAGCAGAGGATACATATGTAAACGGTGAGACATGGAAATTGAATGCTCTCTCCTCCCATGTGCAATTGTTAGGAAAAAGAAGGATTAAGGAAAAAGGGTAAAAGAGGAGAAGGCACTGACTGCAAGAGAAACTTAAAGCGAACTTGGCGCCTCAAGGAGAGTGCATATAGCGTCACTCGAGCGGAGGAGGGTAACAGGGCAGCAATGGGTGACGTGGTCCACATTAGCGAAGTCAGGGAATAGGGAGAAGTCAAGGACCCCTCCAGCTCAACCCACCTAGGGGCCCCCTTGCGGATGTTGACCTGGGCTAAATGTGCTATACGAGCATCGTAATAATATTTTAATAAATTTGGTACAGATACCCCTCCCAGCCTTTTATGATAATACATAAGGGTTCTGTTAATTCTCGGAGGTTTTTTAGACCAGATGTACCTAAATATATATTTCTGAAAGGCGAGCAGTTCGCCCTTTAAAATGGGTATGGGTAGAGTCCTAAATAGGTACAGAAAACGCGGCAGGATCACCATTCTGACTACATTAACTCTCCCACGAGATATAAGGATAGTCCCACTTCACTAGGTCGGCTCTCAAGGATCTATACATAGGCACATAATTGGCCTGGTACAAAGAATCCAATGACGGGGTCAACTGGACCCCCAGGTAAGGAAGACCCCTGGAAGACTCCCTGTATCCAAAATTTAGGGCTACAAGTTGCTGTATCTTATCCGGGACATTACAGTAGAGGACCTCAGATTTATTAGTGTTAACTCGCAGCCCGGACATATGCTCAAAGGTCCCTAAAACCCTAAGCAAATTAGGGAGGGAAGTAAGCGGCTTAGTGATCGTTAATAAAAAATCATCCACAAACAAATTGCACTTATATTCCCGATTCCCCACACCGACTCCCCTAATATTTGCATCACACCTAATTAAAGCCACCAAGGGCTCCATGACAAGAGCAAACAAGGCCGGCGACAAAGGGCAGCCCTGTCTAGTCCCTCGCATGATGTTCAGGGGCACTGGTGTGGTGGAGGACAGCTTAAGGAAAGCCCTGGGAGTAGAGTACAGATGGTGCAATATCGTCATAAAAGAGCCCCCAAAACCAAATTCGCGCAATACCGCAAACCTATACGGCCAGGTAACACTATCAAAAGCTTTTTCTATATCGACTGCCAACGCTAACATGGGGGTATTTGTAGTATTGGACCATTGGATAAGGTTAAGTATTTTCCGCACATTGTCGGGAACTTGTCGGCCAGGAACGAATCCTGCCTGATCCGCCTGCACCAGGGAGGGAAGTGAACGATTAAGGCGGACTGCAAGTATAGAGGTGAGCAATTTAGTGTCAATATTTAGCAATGTGATAGGGCAATAATTAGCCGGGTGCAAATGATCTTTATTAGGTTTCGGGATCACTGTTATGTGGGCATCCAAAAATTCACTGGGGAGAGGGTCAGCAGTCGTTAAGGGCATTAAACAAGGACGTCAGATGTGGGACCAGAAGGGAAGCAAACTTTTTATAGTACGCGGCAGAGAAGCCGTCTGGCCCTGGGGATTTGCCGTTTTTTAAGTCTCTTAATTGCCTCTGTTACCTCATCCTCTGTAAACGGGTCATTCAGTGCCTCCAGAGCCTCAGTCAAGAGTAGGTAGGTGTAGGGATGAGAAAAAAGAGGATATAGACAAGGATGAGGGAGAATTCTGGGGCGGGGCAGCATAGAGAGAAGAATAATAGGTATGAAAGGCTGTGTAAATGTGGTCAGGGTTAGAGGTAAGTACACCGGGTCGCAGTTGGATGGTATGTACCTTATTATATGAGGTGGTATTGCGGAGCATATTAGCTAGGAGGCGGACCGCCTTCTCAACCTCCGTGGACAGCAACGCATCCAATTGAAGTCTAGTACGTCTGACCTCACTATAAAGGTACACAGACTGCTTTTGTTGATGAGCTACAGTAAGGCGGATCAATTTGGCTTCCAACGCAACCTTGGTGGCTGGGCGATCCCTCTTGACACCAGAGGCCAGAGATATAATCCGTCCGACTCAGGTACGACTTATGGGCTAGCCACAGCCAACACGGTGAGCTACTGGTAGTGTTGTGAAGAAAATATTCAGATAGATCCGATTCCAGTTGAGAACGTATGCGTGGGATTGTGAGCAGTGACTCGTTCAATCTCCAACGAAAGGGAATCACAGTATGCCTAGCTAGGTGGAATGCAGCCAATACCATATCATGATCCGACCACACACATGGCACGTGGCGGGCGTAGAGGAGAAACGGAAGCATGACCGTGTTAGCCAATATCCAATCAATACGTGAGTATGTGCGCTGTGACGGAGAGAAGTAAGTATACCCCCTAGTATGACCATTATGCTCTCACCACACATCAGCTACATTACAATCCTTAAATAACCCCTGTACCTTACGTTGCTGGGTCCCAGATCTAAGAAGTGGGGCGGGATGAGACCGATCCAATTCGCTATGATAAACAAAATTAAAGTCTCCAGCCCAAATCAACCAATCGTAGGTGAGGGAGGCCAGTTTCGAGCATAGACTGGTAGAAAAGGAAAGCGGAGCATCGGTTGGTGCATAAGAGTTAAGTATACAAAGTGTTTTATCATGCAACATCCCCACCAATATAACATAGCGGCTATCAGGGTATGTTCTACAGAAAAAGGGAAAGAATCATGCAAAAGCGTCAAAACCCCTCTACTTTTAGAACCATATGTAGAAAAATAAAAATGCCTATATAACCTATGAAAAAATTTAGGGTGAGACGGGGGGGTGAAATGGGACTCCTGTATACAGATGATGTCAGGGTGCTGTTTGGCATAATCCCTGAACGATTTACTCCTTTTGAGGGGGGAGTTAAAGCCCCTCACATTATGAGACAATAGCTTACACATGTTATTACTTCACACAAGCTGCAATTAAGCAATAACGGTAGGGGGAGTGCAACATAGATGAACGGTATAATACTACACTAGACTGAACATGGAAAGTCCACTGCAAAGGAGCTAGCAGTCAATGATGACCTGTAGGAACACGAAACAGAAAAAAAATAGGAAACAACAAAACACACCAAAAACAAAAAACACAAAATAGCAATCCAAGTAAGGAAAGACGGCTCGGCTTCCTCCAAAACCCATCATTCTTCCCTATCCCCTTCTGGGAAGTGAGGACACACTAATCTGGGCAGTGCATCGCCAGTCAGAAGACATTGTGTGTTCCAATCAGGACAAGGAATCATTGGCATAGTCACAAATCAGTAGCACCCCGAAATAATGCATACAGGAATATGCTGGCCAGTAGGAAACAGTTCAGTCGGAGAACAGTCATCTCGGTAACATAGGCAGACAGACCACCGAAACAGTCATCAAGTTCAGGTACGGTTCTGCGCTTTATCCCGGTGAGACACAGTCGTCCACGTACGTTGCGGACGACTCACTCTCTGCGGCAGCAGATCAACCGGTGCCAGCTTTTCTGCTTTCATAGCCTCCAGAGCCTCCTTCAGAGTGCGGACAAGGTAAGTATGGCCATGGAGTGTAAAAGATAAAGAAAATGGGAAGCCCCATCTATATTTCACTTTTTGCTGGATGAGGGCTAGCGTGATGGGCCTGAACTCCCTGCGTCTGGCCAGGGTAGTAGGAGCCACATCTGAGTACAGCTTTGCGGAGGGGGGCAGGGCTGGTAGATCACGGGCAGCAAGCAAAAGAACATCACGGACCTCCGCGTAATGTAATTTAAGGACAACGTCCCTCGGGAGCTCCTTATTTTTAGGCCTAGCCAAGGCCCTATGTATGCGGTCAAATCTAAGCATCTCCGGCTCCAAATGAGGGGCCAGTTCATAAAAAAGATCCGTAAGTACCTTGTTCAGGTCGGTGAAGGACTCCGGCAGACCTCTTAGGCGTAGGTTCGCCCTCCGCGATCTATTTTCGAGGTCCTCTAGCTTGAGTTCCAGGGCCGCCACCTTACCCGCCTGTCTGAGTCCATAGCGTTCTCCAACTCATCAAGTTTGGCCTCATTATCCGACACCCTCTGAGTAAGTTCCTGGATCTGCGAGGTAAACGTGGTCACGAAAGAGTGACTGGATGTTGCGGAACATAGCCGCCGGGGTAAGATCCTCCTTATTCAGCGGAGCTTCAGCCTCTGAGTTGTCCTCCGATCTGCGTGAGCTCGCGGCGGCCATCTTTGATTTAGGCCCGGTCCGGAACAAGTCTGGAATGGACTGTGAAAAACCTTGAGTTAGTAGTTGGATCTTTCTCCTAGAGGAGCGGGGAGTATTCATAGTAGGTCCAGCAGGAATTCCTGAGCAAAGGAGCCGAAATTCGGCGCTGATAGTGGCGATTAATGCACAGCCGGCACGGAGCTCACATGAGCTGCGTCTGTCTCAGTGAGCCGCGCGCATGCGCCCCCTAGACCACATATTTTAGTCTGTTGTTTTCAATTTACATTTGTCCAGTATCTGGGCATCCGATCTATAGAGAAAATGTCAGATGTTAATAGGGATACCCACATTGCGATGGAGGGGCCAGAGGGGAGTTGGGGGGATGTTTCTAATGCGTGCCAATGGCAGCCTGTGTTTTCTAAAATGTATTTAAAAAAAAATTTTATAAAAAAAATTGTACTGTCGGATGCAGAAATGTCTAAACTATTAAAATACAATGTTTATGATCTTACATGATGGATGGCGTAAACATAAAAAAAATATTTTAAAGTGCTGATTTTTGGTCACATAAGTCAAAAAATTTTTTTTATAAATAGTGATCAAAATGTCCCATCAAAACAAAAATCTACAAAATAGAGAACATGTCAGTTTTACTGTAACATAGGACGTAAATGTATGTCCTGGTTCTTAACGCACCATGGTGTACGTTTACGTCCTGTACATGACGCAAGCACCAGAGTGGTGCTCGCATCGTGCACGGCAGGTCCCCGCTGCTAACAGCTGCTAGGGACCTGATGGTAATAGCGGACATCAGCGATCGCTCTGATGTTCGGCATTAACCCCTCAGATGCTGTGATCAGTACAGATCACGGTTTCAGCAGCATTGCAGACGTTTGAATTGATAATCGAATAGACTGGCGCTGCCGCTGGGATCCGATCATCCAACATGGCGGCCAGAGGTCCCCTTATCCCGGGGTTCTCTCCTTTGGTCTGATATCGAGCAGACCGGAGAAGATCGCCGATAATATTGATCGCTATAAATAGTCCCCTATGGGGACATGAGGAAAAAAATATATATGTATAGTGAAATCTCCCCATTTTATGACGAAAGTGTAAAGAAAAATAATAAACATTTAGTGTCTCCTCGTACGTAAATGTCCAAACTATCAAAATATAATGTTAATGATCCCGGTACGATGAACGGCGTAAACGTGTAAATAAATAAATAAAATTACTGCTTTTTGGGAACATCCCATTTAAAATTTTTTTTTGAAAAAGCGATTTAAAAGTGACATACATGCAAAAGTGGTACCGATAAAAAATACAGAACACATTGCAAAAAATGAGCCCTCATATTACCCCATAAACGGAAAAATTGGAAAGTTATAGGTGGTCAAAATAGTGATTTTAAACATACTAATTTTGTTAGTGTTTTTTTTAAGCATTTCAGTAATGGCAAAGCATGTAACCATGGGTATCATTTCAATCGTATTGACCCACAGAATAAAGAAAATGTTACTTTTACCGTAAAGTATACAGTATGAAAACAAAACCTTCCAAATTTAGCAAAATTGCGGTTTTCTTTAAAATTTCCCCACAGAAATATTTTTTTTTTTTTTTTTTTTTTTTTTTTTAATATTTTATGGTAAAATGAGTGCTGTCATTACAAAGAACAATTGGTCATGCAGAAAACAAGCCCTCATATTGGTCTGTGGATAAAAATATAACTGTTATGATTTGTAGAAGGAGAGGAGGAAAAAATGAAAATGCAAAAATAAAATTGGCCCAAATGGGCAGTTCCCTTAAGGGGTGTTAAGGACTATGGGGGAGATTTATCAAGAGCTGTCATGAGGAAAAGTTGCCGAGTTGCCCATAGCAACCAATCAGATTGCTTCTTTCACTTTTAAAAAGGCCTGTGAAAAGTGAAAGAAGAGATCTGATTGGTTGCTATGGGCAACTCAGCAACGTTTCCTCTGCACAGGTTTTGATAAATCTCCCCCTATGTGCTTAGTCCTCTGAAGACACGAAGTTGAGATGAGTTAAATCATGGATTGTCTAATATTTTTTAGTCTTGTTACATAAAGCCATTGAAGTTTGTCTTGCTTTTCTTTTGTTTATTATTAAGGTCGGTGCACATACTCAAAGATCAGCCGCTGATTGTGCTGTGAATACACAGCAGAATCCAGGTGTAATCGTGTAGATTTACGAAGGTTGAAAAGAGTAAAATCTGCAGTGAAAATCTGCAACAGGAATTGACATACTGCAGATTAAAGAATCTGAACCACAGGTCAATTTCTGTGCAGAAAAACATCTGCTACGTGTAGATGAACTTTGTAAAATCCCATTCATATGCATGGTATTGTAATTTGCTTAGAAATTCCACATGGAAAATCCACAGCATTTCCACTTTGTGCATTAAATACCTATACCCTTTTTACATAGATTATAGATTTGATAAAAAATTTTAATTATTCATGGCTAAGCCAAGACAAATTAGGTGGGGTTCTATGCATTCTCTTGAGGTATACGGTTCAACCTTAGATATTCAAACAGGTTCAAAGTACCATATATCCCAAGATTAAAACTTATTGCTTATTTACAGTATCAAAAATTAGTGTCTGATTGTAGGGGTCTGGCCGCTGGAGCCCGCTTAGATCACAAAAATAGGGATCCCTGAATAGGAATGGTGGTGTGTATCATTAACCACATTAACTTACTATGGAAATCCTGAAGATAGCGGACTGTAGCACTACATAGCAGGGGATCAAGGGACTTCTGAGAGTGTTCTTGCTGCTTCATTCAGGGGCATGATCGTTTGGTGTGGAGTCTGACAGTGGCTTTCTCTCCATCTATATATATAAAACTGTATGTATGTATGTGAGTATGTTCCAGCATCACTTGCAAATAGCTGAAGATATTTCGATAAAACTTGGTACATATGTTACTAATATGTCAACTACAAACATAATTACATAAATTAACCCTAACCCACCCCCATTTGCAAGGGTCGGTGTTTTCGTTTAAAGTCCCATGCAATTCTATGGGAAGTATATGTTGAAGCATAACTTCCAAATGGTTGGAGATATTTTGATGAAACTTAGTACACATGTAACTTTTATATCAAATAAATATGATAATTAAATTAACCCTTACCTACCACCTTTTGTGCATGGAGGTTTTGTCTTTAGTCTCATGCAAGTACATAGGTCTTCCAGTACCTTACTCCACAGGCTCCGCTCTGCATCTCCTGGGGAGTGCGGTAGTACGGCCACACCCCTCCTGCATGCCACATACCATCTCTCAAAGCTACACCCACCATTTAAGCCACACCCCTTTTTCCTACCCTTTTTTGTGCATTGGTCTAGCTTGCAAGTCATGCCTCCTTCTAACTTCGGCCTACAATCTCTTTATCACAACTCAGCCCCACCTGAGGTCGGGATATGGGGGGACAAAAGCTTCCACCTTTGTTGCTTTCCCTCACCCACAAGGATTTGGAAGGAAAAACCGGGCAGCACCGTGTAGTCAGCTAGTTATTTATCTAGCTAGCTAGAGATCACATGCGTGCTTAGTTGAATAAACAATTGTATACAGATTTCTTACATAGAATGCTTTATATTTATATACATTTTTTTCCCCCCCCAATGATGAAGAATGTCCAACATTAAACTAGACAAGATTATGAAGGAACTGGATGAAGAAGTAAGATTTTTTATTTTATTTTTTTGAATGTTTAAAACTTAACATGCACAGCTATGTTATTTTCATGTTTTTCATTGTTCTTCTGACTGGAAGTTGCAGAAATATACTTAAACCAGCAAAAAGAAAAAAAAAAAAAAAAAAAAAAGGATGTAAGGGGCTATCATTCACACTTTATCACTTCAGGGCAATCAAAGAAAAAACTTGGAATCGGTCGTGTCTCAAATTGAGAAGGAAAAGATGATGTTACAGCACCGAATGAATGAGTACCAAAGAAAGGCAGAGCAAGAGAGTGAAAAACGTAGGAATGTAGAAAACGAAGGCAAGTTAACGGTCGATTGTTCCTCAGCCTAATGTCGGTGGGCATGTGGTCCACCTTGGGAATGTGTGTTTTGGATTTGGCACCTTGGAGTTAATATAGTGGATGGAGGTATTGTGTAATCCAATTTAGACTTGATTACGGCTTAAAAAAGTCAAAGTTCAACCAGTCATTTTAATCTCCAGTACATCAATGAAGACTGATCGTAGATTACCCGGAATGCAAGATTTTTATAGGACAGGATATGAAATTCCAAATTGTTTTTTACTTAGCATAAGGGATGCATGTATGGTTGTGTCTTCCCTCCTCATCCACCAGTAATCAGTAATCATTGGAATTAAAGTATTACATATGTTCTGTGCTGAACTATTGACTATGGGTACTGATATTTTTGCCCATAGACATAGATAGTTTTTGGTAGTGGAGAATTGACTGGAATAAAACTGTTCCTTAGGACATTTTAGTTGCTTTATTACTGTTTTTGCCTTGCTGTTTAAATGATCATGATATGCTATGGCAAATTGCCACACTATTATGTATATAGTTTAAGCGGAAATGAAGCTGTGCTTGCAAAAGAGGCTAACCAAAACTGTTTACATTGACAAAGATGAATCTTGACATACCCTTTTGAATAGCCAGTAGTGTTTTAGAGTGAAGAATTGCAGTCAATATGTTTATTTTTACTTTTTACAGTATCAACATTAAAAGACCAGTTGGAAGACTTAAGGAAAATAAGTCAGAATTCTCAGTTGACTAATGAAAAAATAGCACAGTTACAAAAGCAAGTAAGTATTCCCTTTACTCTGTGTAGATACTTGTCAATCGTTTAATCTTTTTTTGTTTTCCCCCTCAACTCTCTACTTGTTTGGCCCATGAAAGACCAATTGAAACAAACAAAAAAAATCATCAGACTTTGCTATTCCCAGATAACATTTTGAGGGTTTATAAGTGCTCTATACATCTTTTAAAGGTCTCTTTCTTCTTGTCACTTTATTGACTCCTGATCAGAGTTGTGATCACCTGTCAATCCTTTCTAGTCAAATAGATATTTCTTTTAATTATTTTTCTCATATTCATCTTTATAGTTGAGCAAATCTAATGAATCCACTGCTTTGTTTAGTCTTGTTAAAATGATTCATCCTTCAAAGTGTTGCGATTCCCAGGATATGTTTGGAATGCTACTCTAGACTGTCTCATTCCAGACTTCTCTGGGGAATCAGAATACTTGAACAGAGTAAGCAGCATTTACAAGACTAAATGAAACAATGGTTGATTTGTTGGGTTTGGGTTAGGCAAATCTTACTGTAGATTCTCAACTTATCATTATTCTTATAAATATGGCTTATAGGATTGATGAAAAATCTCTCTTCTTTCTAGTTGGAGGAAGCCAATGACTTCTTAAGATCGGAGTCAGACACTGCTGTAAGATTGAGGAAAAGTCAAAATGAGATGAGCAAAACTATTTCACAATTGGAAGCACTTAATCGGGAATTGCAAGATAGGTGTCGGCTATTGGAAAGTGCCAAATTGCAAGTGGAAAAGGATTTATTTCAGTTACAGGTGGCCTTGGATTCAGAGAGGAGGGACAGGAGTCAAGGATCAGAACTTATTGGGGATTTACAAGGTGAACTATTGTGTGGTTATACTACTTTGTCAACACATGTTTTTTTATTTTTATTTTTTTTCTTCTTAAGAATACGTATAAGATAAAATGACTTTAATGCCTCTGTAACATTAGATCTTAGGCAATGGCAAAATAAAATAGCTGCAAATGATAACCTTGAATGACGTTCTGCAATAGGGTACTTGTCTAGAATGCAAGGAGCGGACTTTCAGTCTTTCTTGCATTTCACAAATATGATGAAGCTGAATAAAGGAAAGACAGAAAACCAGTCATTGTATAATTCACTGCAGTAGATGAAAACTAAATGTGTAACATCTACTCAGAGGCACTGTTAACTGCAGTCTTATGGGTAGCTCGTGGTATTGGCATCAAACAGATCATTGTTCACCACTCATGTTCCTTAGTTTTTGGGGGGGTATGTTACTAGGATACACATTGGGTAGGAACACTTATGTACTGTCTAAAGCAGCTTTCATTTAATTAAAAAAAAACTCAAGATGGAAAGAAAACATACAAAACACTGTTAACCTATAAAAATCATAGATTCCTTATAAGTATTAGGTGATATTCTGGTAAATATTATATAAATATTTATTTGCTGTAAATACAATTCTGATGTCAAGTAGTTTGACTTTTACACTCTAATGTCTTGAAACAGCAAGAATGTCCTCTTTGCAAGAAGAATTGAAGCATCTCAAACATAACCTTGAAAGGGCAGAAATGGACAGAAAAGAGGCATTGGATCTTCTGAACAAGTCGGAAAAAGTGAGCAACTACTCAACCCCTGATAAAATAATTTAAAGTGAAAAAAGTATATACCTGTTGGAAATTGAAGTGTGAGGAAAACAGTAAAACCTCTTATAATGGACAGGATTATTTTTAAAGAGGGCCTGTTGCCCCTCCTGGCCTATTTTAATCTGTTGGGGACAGAGGGCGTACAGGTACGTCCTCTCGTCCTGATACTTAAAGACAGAAGGCGTATGTGTACGCTCTCCTTATTTCCAATCACCGCCTCTCGTCTGGGCATGCTGGGAGTTGTAGTTTTGCAACCTCTGAAGTGAAACAGTTTGGAGACCACTATATGGGGGTCTCCAAACTGAAGCACTCCAGATGTTGTAAAACTACAATTCCCAGCATGCCCAGACAGTCAGGGATGCTGGGCAGTGTAGTTCAGCAATATCTGTCCCTTCAGATGTTGCAGAAGTACAATTCCCAGTATGCCTTGGCAGACTGGGCATGCTTGGAGTTGTAGTTGTGCAACATCTGGAGGGCTACAGTTTGGAAACCACTACTTAGCGGTCTCCAAACTGTTCTTCCCCAGCTCTACACCAGCATGTTAGTGTAAATTTTTTTTACTCTAATATGCTGGTGTTGCTCCATACTTTTCATTTTCACAAGAGGTAAAAGGAAAAAAAGATCCCAAAAATTTGTAATGCAATTTCTCCTGAGTACGGAAATACCCCATATGTGGATGTAAAATCCTCTGCAGGTGCACAATTGGGCTCAGGAGTGAGAGAGAGCCATGTACATTTGAGGCCTAAATTGGTAATTTGTCCTGGGGTGGCTGCTGGTTACAGCAGTTCTGACATAAACGCAAAAAAAAACATGAACATGTGACTCTATTTTGGAAACTACACCCCTCAAGGAATGTAACAAGCGTTATAGTGAGCTGTAACACCCTACAGGTCTTTGACAAATATTCATAAAAGTTGGACGTGAAAATTTAACATACACTGAAATGCTGGTGTTACCCCAATTCTTTCATTTTCACAAGGGGTAATAGGAAAAAAGCCTCCCAAAATTTGTAGCCCTATATGTGGATGTAAAGTGCTCTGCGGGCGAGCTACAATGCTCAGAAGAGAAAGGAGGGCCTTTGGGCTTTGAGAAAGAATTAGACTGGAATTGAAGGCCATGTGCCCCCATAGTGCCAGAACAGTGGACCCTCCCCACATGTGACCGCATTTTGGAAACTACACCCCTCATGTAATGTAATAAGGGGTACAGTGAGCATTTACACCCCACAGGTGGCCAACAGCTTTTTTTAAACAGTCGTCCGTAAAAATGAAAAATGTTGTTTTTTTGTTTGCACAGCACACTGTTGCAAAGATCTGTCAAACGCCAGAGGGGTGTAAATCTTCACAGTATGCCTTGTTACATTCCGTGAGGGGTGTAGTTTCCAAAATGGGGTCACATGTGGGCGGGGGGAGGTCCACTGTTTTGGCACCATGGGGGCTTTGTAAACGCACATGGCCCCCGACTTCCATTCCAACCAAATTCTCTCTCCAAAAGCCCAATGGCGTTTCTTCTCTTCTGAGCATTGTAGTTCGCCCGCAGAGCACTAAGCATTGTAGTTCGCCCGCAGAGCACTTTATATCCACATATGAGGTATTTCCATACTCAGAAGAAATTGTGTTTTTGGGGGGCTTTTTTTTCCCCTATAACCCCAAATTTTTACATTTTCACAAAGGGTAACACCAGCATTTTATTGAAAAAAATAATTTCTTTATTTTTACGTCCCACTTTAACGAAAGTTCGTCAATCACCTGTGAGGTGTTAAGGCTCACTTTACCCCTTGTTACATTCCTTGAAGGGGTGTAGTTTCCAAAATGGTGTGCCATGTGTTGTTTTTTTTTTTTTTTACTGTTCTAGCATCATGGGGGCTTCCTAAATGCGATATGCCGCCCAAAAACTATTTACGCAAAATTCGCTCTCCAAAAGCCCAATGTCGCTCCTTCCCTTCTGAGGCCTAGTGCACCCACAGAGCACTTTACATCCACACATGAAGTATTTCCTTACTCAAGAGAAATGGGGTTACACATTTTGGGGGTCATTTTCTCCTATTACTCCTCGTGAAAGTGAAAAGTTTGGGGTAATACCAGCATTTTAGTGTTTTAAAAATCTAATTTTTCATTTTCACGTCCCATTTTAACGAAAGTTCGTCAATCAACTTTGGGGTATAAAGACTCAATTTGCCCCTTGTTACTTTCTTTGAGGGGTGTAGTTTCCAAAATACTGTGCCATGTGGGGAGTTTTTTTTTTTTACTGTTCTGGCATCATGAGGGCTTCCTAAATGCAACCGTATTAATCACAAAAAAGACATATAGCCGGGAATTACACTTAAAAGTTCCTTTTTATCTCACTTTTCATTCAATACAAAAATGTAGTGAGAATTAGAACATATTCACCCATAGAAACTGTCCAGAGATCGATCATACGGTGTCTTCAGAACTATCCATCCAGAGTTTGCTTGCTTGTCTTCACCCCCTCAGAATCAGCGGTCATGCGGCCAGGAACATACCGTCCTACAGACAGCAAGCTCCGGATGGATAGTTCTGAAGACACCGTATGATAGATCTCTGGACAGTTTCTATGGGTGAATAAGTTCTAATTCTCACTACATTTTTGTATAGAATGAAAATTGAGATAAAAAGGAACTTTAAAGTGCAATTCCCGGCTATGTCTTTTTTGTGATTAATACGGTTGAATATGCTCAGGTGATGGAGCCCTGAGACAGACATTGGGAAGCCACCCTTTATGTGCACACCTAGGTCCAAATTTGTGTTTGAATCAATACTAGTGGCTTCCTAAATGCGACATGCCCCCCAAAAACCATTTCAGCAAAATTCGCTCTCCAAAATGCCATTGTCGCTCCTTCCCTTCTGAGCCCTCTACTGTGCACACAGAGCACTTTACATCCACATATGAGGTATTTCCTTACTCGAGAGAGAATGAATTACAAGTTTGGGGGGGGGCCTTTTTACCTTTTACCCCTTGTTAAAATGAAAAAAATGGGGCTACAATAACATGTTAGTGTAAAAAATGGAGATTTAGATTTTTGTCCTCCATTTTGCTGCTATTCCTGTGAAACACCTAAAGGGTTAACAAACTTTTTGAATGTCATTTTGAGTACTTTGAGGGGTGCAGTTTTCATAATTGGGTCCATCATAGGGAATTTGCAACATAAAGACCCTCAAATACACTTCTAAACTTAACTGGTTCCTTAAAAATTCTGATTTAGAAATTTTTGTGGAAAATTGGTAAAAACGTGTCAACTTTATGATGCAGACATAAAGTTAACATATTGTATATGTGAATAAATGTGTAATTTATTTCACATGTCCCTTTTTCTTACAAGCAGAGAGCTTCAAAGTTAGAAAAATGCAAAATTCACCAAGAAATTATGCAAGTATCGACGAAAATTTACCACTAACATAAAGTAGAATATGTCACGAAAAAACTATCTCGAAATCAAATTTATAAGTAAAAGCATCCCATAGTTGTTAATGCATGAAGTGACAGTGGTCAGATTTGAGAGAAATTCTCCCATCCTTAGGGTCTTAATGGGCTCCGTCCCCAGGGGGTTAATATTTTTATTAAATAAATCTGGAACATCTATTTGTATAATGTTGTGCTGCTCCACTGTTAGGCCCTTTAACACAATGCTTTTGTCTCCTTTTGAAAGGTGCTGTTCATTTTCCAAGATTTAAAAAGGTACTATCCTGTTGCCATTGGTAAATTTGCTTAAAAGGGGTTCTCTGGTGGAAAACTATAATTTTTTTTTTCCATATCAACTGGTTCCAGAAAGTTAAACAGATTTGTAAATAACTTCTATTAAAAAATTCTTAATCCTTCCAGTATCAGCTGCTGTATACTACAGAGGAAGCTGATTTGTTAATTTCATTCTGACCACAGTGCTCTCTGCTGACACCTCTGTTAATGTCAGGAACTGTCCTGCGCAGGAGCAAATCCCCATAGCAAACCTCTTTTGTTCTTGACCGTTTCTGACACGGACAGAGGTGTAAGCAGAGAGCACATTCGTCAGACAGAAATGAACAACTCAACTTCCTCTGGAACATTCATCCGCTGATAAGTACTGGAAGGACTAAGATTTTTTTTAATAGAAGTAATTTACAAATCTTAACTTTCTTGAACCAGTTGATTTTGGCAAAGCGAAAAAAAAAGTTATCCACTGAACTACCCCTTTAAGAGACAAAAAGGACCTGTCTCGGACGCCTCATTGGGGGACACAGAGACCATGGGTATTATTCTGCTGTCCACTAGAAGGCTGACACAAGGCAAAAAAAGAAGCCGGCTCCTCCCAGCAGGATATACCCACCCACAGGCACTGACCTAATCAGTTTTAATTTAGTGTCAGTAGGAGGCAGACGCAGGTCTGGAGCTCTCTCCAGACCTGGTCTTTTCTGTTAATTTTCTAGCTAGGGATGTCTAGTTAGTTTTTTCTTTTTTCCCTTTGTTATTCTGGGTGAATATTGGAAGATGGTAGTCCGAGGGTGAGTATGAACTTCCTCTCCCTCCCCCTCTCTCCCTTGTGCTAATCCCAGGGGTCCCCCTTCTCTATTGTGCACAGCCTCCATTACACGTGGCTGTGCTGGCCGGTCCCCTCATGGCCTCTGCGCCACATGGAGTGTACGGTTTGGTGGTTCTCTCCCACCCCACCCCACCCCCCCTGGCCTATATCCCCTTGCCACACATTGTGCCTGGCTGCATTTTGGATAGTAGGGTTTTAGGGTGTGGGCCTTCCGGTCGTTCAGGTTGCCCAGCCTGGCCATTTCATGTGTCTTCAACAGGCGTAGTCTGCCTTGTTGCATGTTTTTCCCCGCTCTCTTGGCTATGTGGCGTACTCTTGGGTTATCTTCAACCCAGTTTTTCACAGGGGGGCTTTAGGATTGAGGATTTATGTCTGGACCTCTCAGTTTGGGTGGTCGGCGGGTGCTGCTTGCGCTGGTCGCCTTCCTGTCCAGTTTCTTCATGCGCTCGGGACTGTACATGTGGTGTTCTTGGTTTCTCTCTTCGTCCCATTCTAGTGGCTCTGGTATCCACGTTCCGAGTCTTGCTTCTTGCTGAGCATGCTCAGCTGCTTTTCTACTGCCATTCTCTCTCCCTCTGTCCTATGGTTGCTGTTGGCCTCCTGTCAGGACTCTCCTTTCATGCCTCCCCACCATGTTCTCTTCAGGAAGCGGTGTTTCCTCACCATGTTTGCCTTGCTTAGACGAATCTCTGCATTTAGGGGTTCTCTTACCTCTCTACCATGTTTGGGCCAGGTCTCGGTGGTCTTGTGTCTTATGTCTTTTTATCGGAAGGGTTTTCTGCTCTCCTGCCAGGATGGGTTTGGCCTGGCAGGCCTCCAAGGTGACAATTTGTTGTCTTATTTGGTCGGCTGTTGGACCCCAGTCTCTGCACAGCTCCTTCCTTTTGGGCCCTGCCTCGCCCCTCATGTTTTGCGGGGGCTTACGGGTGTTTGGTTGCCGGGTTCCGGTTTCCTTTGGACCTTGTCCACTGTCTTGGGCGACTGGTTGTGACTCAGTCTTTGGCCTGACCTTCCCTTCTCTGGCAGTTGGTTTTCCCAACCCAGGGACTGCTTTGGTACGTCCCATGGTCTCTGTGTCGCCCCAATGAGGCATCTGAGAAAAGGAGATTTTTTTTTTGTACTTTCTTTTCTTTCTCATAGCCTTCATTGGGTTACACAGCAGCCACTCATTTACGGTTACCTGGTTAGGTTGTTTGTTGCCTGTTAATCACTTTTGATGTCCTTCGGACATTTTCTCCTTTTGTGGTTTGGCTTCTCCTACTGCTTTGTGACACAACTGATTAGCTCAGTGCTTGTGGGCGGGTAGATTCTGCTGGGAGGAGCCAACTTTTTTTTTTTTGCCTAGTGTCAGCCTGCCAGTGGACAGCAGCATAATACCCATGTCCCCCAATGAAAGATTTTACGGTGAGTACAAAAAATCTCCTTTTCAATATCCTAACGAAACATTTGGTTTTGAACCTAACCTTAGTCTTACTAAAAATCGGACTAAATAACCATCCGGGTAGTATCATTTGGGAAAGGGGGAGTGTCAGATTGGCTAGTCCCCAACAAGTAACACTCAGTTGGTTATTTAGCCATAAATTTCTAGTAAGGATATTTAACCCCTTGGGGACGGAGCCCATTATGACCCAAAGGATGGGAGCATTTTTTGCAAATCTGACCACTGTCACTTTAAGCATTAATAACTCTGGGATGCTTTTACTTATAAATTTGATTCAGAGATTGTTTTTTCGTGACATATTCTACTTTATGGTAATGGTAAATTTTCGTCTATACTTGCATAATTTCTTGGTGAAAAATGAAAAATTTGAAAAATTTGAAAATTTAGCATTTTTCGAAATTTGAAGCTCTCTGCTTGTAAGGAAAATAGAAATTCCAAATAAATTATATATTGATTCACATATACAATATGTCTACTTTATATTTGCATCATAAAGTTGACATGTTTTTACTTTTGGAAGACATCAGATGGCTTCAAAGTTCAGCAGCAATTTTCCAATTTTTCACACAATTTTCAAAATCAGAGTTTTTCAGAGACCAGTTCAGTTTTGAAGGGGATTTGAAGGGCCTTCAAATGAGAAATACCCCACAAATGACCCAATTATAAAAACTGCACCTCTCAAAGTATCCAAAATGACATTCAGTAAGTTTGTTAACCCTTTAGGTGTTTCACAGGAATAGCAGCAAAGTGAAGGAGAAAATTCAAAATCTTCATTTTTTTACACTCGCATGTTCTTGTAGACCAAGTTTTTGAATTTTTACAAGTGGTAATAGGAGAAAAAGCCCCCCAAAATTTCTAACCCAATTTGTCTCGAGTAAGGAAATACCTCGTGTATGTCAAGTGTTCGGCGGGCGCAGTAGAGGACTCAGAAGGGAGGAGCAACAATGGGATTTTGGAGAGTGAATTTTGCGGAAATGGTTTTTGGGGGGCATGTCACATTTAGAAAGCCCCTATGGTGCCAGAACAGCAGAAAACCCCACATGGCATACCATTTTGGAAACTACACCCCTCAAGGCACGTAACAAGGGGTCCAGTGAGCCTTAACACCCCACAGGTGTTTGACGACTTTTCGTTAAAAGTGCAGTTTTTTCCCCAAATTTACCATTTTCACAAAGCGTAATGGTTGAAAATGCCCCCCAAAATTTGTAACCCCATCTCTTCTGAGTATGGAAATACTCCATGTTAGGACGTAAAATGCTCTGCGGGCGAACTACAATGCTCAGAAGAGAAGGAGCGCCATTGAGCTTTTGGAAAGGGAATTCGTTTGGAATGGTAGTCAGGGGCCATGTGCGTTTACAAAGCCCCCTGTGGTGCCAGAACAGTGGACCCCCCCACACACACACACATGTGACCCCATTTTGGAAACTACACCCCTCACAGAATTTAATAAGGGGTGCAGGGAGTATTTGCACCCCACTGGCATTGGACAGATCTTCGGAACAGTGGACTGTGCAAATGAAAAATAAAATTTTACATTTTCACGGACCACTGTTCCAAAAATCTGTCAGACACCTGTGGGGCGTAAATGCTCACTGCACCCCTTAATACATTACATGAGGGATGTAGTTTCTAAAATGGGGTCACGTGGGGGGGGGGTCCATTGTTCTGGCACTATGGGGGCTTTGTAAACCCATGTGGCCTTCAATTCCGGTCAAATTTTCTCTTCAAAATCCCAATGGCGCTCCTTCTCTTCTTAGCATTGTAGTGCGCCAGCAGAGCACTTTACATCCACATATGGGGTATGTTCTCAGAAGAAATGGGGTTACAATTTTTGTGGGGCTTTTTTTCCCTATTTTCCCTTGTGAAAATGAAAAATTTAGGGTACCCCCAGCATTTTTGTGGAAACATTTTTTTTTTTTTCATTTTCCCATCCAACTTTAATGAAAATTTGTCAAACACCTGTGGGGTGTTAAAGCTCACTATACCCCTTGTTACGTTCCGTGGGGGGTGTAGTTTCCAAAATGGGGTCATATGTGGGTATTTATGTTTTTGCGTTTATGTCAGAACCGCTGTAAAATCACCAATTTAGGCCTCAAATGTACATGGTGCGCTCTCACTCGTGAGCCTTGTTGTGCGCCCGCAGAGCATTTTATTTCCGTACTCAGGAGAAATTGCGTTACAAATTCTCTTTTTACTGCTTGTGAAAATAAAAAGTATGGGGCAACACCAGCCTGTTAGTGTAAAAAAATAAAAATGTTTACACTAACAGGCTGGTGTAGCCCACAAATTTTCCTTTTCATAAGGGGTAAAAGGAGAAAAAGCCCCCCCCCCCACAACTTGTAACACAATTTCTCCTGATTATGGAAATACCCCATTTGTGGTACTAAACTGTTTCCTTGAAATACGACAGGGCTCCGAAACGAGAGAGCGCCATGCGCATTTGAGGACAAAATTAGGGATTGCATAGGGGTGGATATAGGGGTATTCTACGCCAGTGATTCCCAAACAGGGTGCCTCCAGCTGTTGCTAAACTCCCAGCATGCCTGGACAGTCAGTGGCTGTCCAGAAATGCTGGGAATTGTTGTTTTGCAACAGCTGGAGGCTCCGTTTTAGGAAACACTACCGTACAATACGTTTTTCATTTTTATTGGGGGGGGGGGGGGGCAGTGTAAGGGGGTGTATATGTAATGTTTTACCCTTTTATTTTGTGTTAGTGTAGTGTACATTTTTAGGGTACATTCGCACTGGCGTGTTACGGTGAGTTTCCCGCTAGGAGTTTGCGCCGCAGCCCAAACTTGAAGCAGTAAACTTACTGTAAACCTGCCTGTGTGAATGTACCCTGTACATTCACATGGGGGGGGGGGGGGGTGCAAAACTGCAGCTGTTTCAAAACTACAACTCCCAGCATGTACTGTCAGAGTTTTACTTTTGCAACAGCTGGAGGCACACTGGTTGGAAAAACTTCAGTTAGGTTCTGTTACCTAACTCAGTATTTTCCAACCAGTGTGCCTCCAGCTGTTGCAAAACTACAACTCCCAGCTTGTACTGATCGCCGAAGGGCATTCTGGGAGATGTAGTTATGCAACATATGGAGGCTACGCAACTACAACTCCCAGCATGCCGAGACAGCTGTTTGCTGTTACACCATGCTGGGATTTGCAGTTTTGCAACATCTGGAGGGCTACAGTTTTAGAGAACACTGCAAAGTGATCTCCAAACTGTGACCCTCCAGATGTTGCAAAACTACATATCCCAGCATGCCCAGACAGCAAAGAACTGTTTGGGCATGCTAGGAGTTGTAGTTTTGCATGATCTGGAGGGATACAGTTTAGAGACCACTGTATAGTGGTCTCAGACTGTACCCCTCCAGATGTTGCTAGGCAACTTACCGGCTTACTTAGGTTCCAGGGAGCCGTCCTCTTCTTCAGTACGACATCGCCGCCCGCCAATCTCCGTCGCCCGCAGCCTCCGGATGGGCAAGTGGATCTTCGGCACCCGGTCCCCCTTGGTTCCCCGTTCTGCCCCACCTATTGTGGGTGGGCAGGACGGGGAAAATGAAAATTATAACTCCCCTCCCCCCCCCCCCCGCCCCTGATCGGCTATTGGACGTCGCTTCTGGCGATCAATAGCAGGGATAGGAGCCACCTCACTCCTATCCCTTCAGGGGGATCGTAGGTGTCTTAGACAACCGCAATCCCCCTTATATTCCGGGTCACCATAGACCCCTATGTCCCCGAATCGGCGCAAATCGCAAGTGGAAATTCACTTGTCATTTGCGCCGATCGCCGACATGGGGGGGGGGTGTCTAATGACCCTCCTGGGCATTTGCACGCGGCGGGGACCGAAATTCCCACGGGCGTATGGATACGCCCTTCGTCCCCAACAGGTTAATAAATGGCACAACACAGAACTATAAGAAAGCATGTTTCATAGTTTAAAAAAAAAATTTTTTTATGGGTAATAAAGGGATTTACTATTCCAGGAGTCCACTGATCCACTTTACTAGCATCGGTCAGTGTGTATAGGTTGGACACAGCCTGCAAATGGTGCTAGTAAAAAAAAATAAACAAATAAAAAAAAATACCGGGGGAGATTTATCAAAAGTTGACCAGTTGCCCATAGCACCCAATGAGATCGCTTCTTTCATTATTGAAAAGGCCTGAAAAATGAAAAAAGTGATCTGATTGGTTGCTATGAGCAACTGGTCAACTTTTCCTCTACACAGGTTTTGATAAATCTCCCCCGCTGTCTAGAAGTGTAAGGTAGCTTTTTGTGAATTTTTATTCATTTTTAACCTTAACGTTTTTACTTGAACTAGGAAAAAAACAATGTAGAAATTGAGCTGGACTATCAGCTAAAATCTTTGCAACAGCGGTTGGATCTAGAGATCAATGAACATAAGGTGACAAAGGCAAGACTGAGTGACAAACACCAGTCATTTGAGGAAGAAAAGTCAGTTGCTATGTGTGGTGAGTATTCTCTGTTTTTTCTAAAAGCTGATAGTCCTGACATAATCTGCAGAGTACCTGTCATTATCAACATTTTTAACCCCCTCTCTCCATATTCATCCCCCTCCTTCCTCAATTATTTTTTTTTCTTAATTTTTTTTTTTTTACCTTATCTCAAATTATTAGAAGAGAAACAAAATATCAAATTATAGATTTAATGACAGTGCCCATTTAAATATAGGTGCAGCCTGCAGCCATATTATCTGTCAGTTTTTTTTGTATTCTACCTGTTTTAGGGCAATATAAGATTGTTGGTGGCGGGGAGGAAGACACACTGGACCTGGAGATACATTGCTGACTCCTTGGGAGTCCTGCAAATTTAGGACACCTAGCAACATCATCTCTGTTGGTTTTACTTTGAGAATGATTTTTTGGAATAATACCTTTTTGAAGTGTCATTGTCGTTTAGAAAAACGTTTGACATATTGCTCATACATGTCAAAAGTTAAAGTTGCACTAGTTTTGAGACCCGCTGGGATTGAGTTTTAGAAGCCGGTGAAGTGCGCACTTCACTTGATGGCCAGCAAACCCGGCCTTTTCATTCCATATACTTATGCAGTAAAAGAGTCTGGTTTGATTTAGAGCCAGGAAGTGAGGCGAGCACTGCCGCGCACTTCATCCAGCTGTGACTTGTGATTGCAGCAGGTTTCAGGACTGGGACTCGATGGTATCTCCACTATGAACATGTCTGAGCCCATTCTTACTTGAATGTATGTGTGATGCTATATAAGACAGAGTAATGTCCCTGAAAAAGTATAAGGTAAATAAAGACCTTTCTAATGCTGCAGTGTGTTACTAGAAATCACAACACTATTCTTGTCACTGGATGTTATATGCCACTTACAATATTGTATTTCGTCTTAGAAATGGAATTGAAAGTGAAAGCAGAAAGGGCAGCGAAGGAGAAAGCAGAGAGTCGGAGGATGGAGATAGAGAAGCAGTGTTCAATGCTGGATTTTGACCTCAAACAGTCACATCAGAAATTAGAGCACTTGTTTCAGCAAAAAGAGAGGCTGGAAGAGGAGGTATGAGTGTTAAGAGGATGACATTCAATCAGTGATTAACTGCACATAAAGTAACTGTGTGGCTGCCTTCCACGCAAGCTGCCAACTATAGATATCCACTGGCCACAGCATGTCAGCATGTAGTGGCCAGTAACTGTTCCATATTGTAGGGATCGACCGATTATTGGTATGGCCGATATTATCGGTCGATAATTACGATTTTGGGCATTATCGGTATCGGCAATTACCTTGCCGATAAGCCGATAATGCCTCGCCCCCCGCACCGCCCCCACCGCACCGCGACCGCCCCTCCCCCCGTAGTGCTGGGCGGTATACCGGTATGGATTTTTGCCCATACCGCTATACCGGTCGGGCCCCTCCCCCACCCTCCGGAGGATGAACCGGTTTGGGCTGTCCTTCTCCTGGGGTCATCTTCTCCACTCCGGGCAGGCTCCGGCCTAGTATGCTGCATAGACGCCGCTATGCCGTGACGTCAGGTGCGTCGCTGCGCACGGGCGTCACTGCGCAGCGGCGTCTATGCGGAGTACTAGGCCGGAGCCTGCCCGGAGTGGAGAAGAAGACCCCCGGAGAAGGACAGCCCGCATTGATTTAAAGCTCCCGCTTTAAATCAATGCTCTGCAGCGGTGTCGAGGGGGGATAAATAGCCGATAACTTATACCGGAATATCGGTATAAGTTATTGGCTATCGGCCCTAACCTCTACCGATTATCGGTATCTGCCCTAAAAAAATATCGGTCGATCCCTACCATATTGCCGATAATCCCTGGCAACATTGCACAGCCATAGGACAATGCACACTGGCATCGTTTCGGTTGCATGCTTTTGGCAGCTTTTGTGGACGCAGCATAAATCTCAAATTAAATTGTTGTCATACCAGGTGAGTTAAAGGAAAAACCCTTTCTCTGCCACTTTATTGGGGGACACAGACCATGGGTATATGCTCTACCACGAGGCGGCTTACACTAGGCAACAAAAAAGGTCCCTATTCTTACATTGTCTGGATCCTACAGTGTTATAGCTTCCCCACACAATTTCACAGCAATGATCTAGTGTATGCTTACCCTTAATTAATGTTGCCGTACACACTGTATAGTTTGTTTTATTTTTACATTTACCTTTTTTTATTGGCTTCTCAGTAAAAAGCACTGTCAGTTTTAGAAGCTAAATAAAAAAGGCAACTACTATGACAGCACATCGTATTTTTAAAATGTAAAAAAATGGCCACTGTAAGTAAATAAAACATAATTTATTATTAAATAAACTTGTGGGTCTAACTTTTGACTTGCTAGTAATAGGACCACCAGAGTTTGAGATGTACAATACCTCCTTAATACAAGATGTTCAAACTTCATGCTTGTCAATATGACTGCTTGCATGTGTTCACTTATTTATCAGAATTCAAGAGACCAAAAAATCTCTGTGATCCAGATGCCAGTAAAGTCACAGTAGAGTCAACTGATGCACTTAGTTGTTGAAGGAATGAAATGTTAAGATGCTAATTATTGATAAGGCCCTATTTACATAGGGGGATTATTAGCCAAATCTTGTACAAGTGTCTAAAAATTTTGGTCGGCTGAGTAAGTATGCATTCACATCACGATTTTGCTATACGGTTGCAGTATGTTTTCATTTTGAAAACCGTATGCAACCATGTAGAAAAAAAGTACACATTAATCTACCATACAAAAACTCATACAACTAGATGTATCCGGTTGTGTAAGTTTGTGTATGTGTATAGATATTTTATTTATCTTCTTCTGTGCGCAAAATCATAGTCTATCACGCTTTTGTGCACTGTTCTGTACTTTTTAATTTTTTTACATTTTATTCCGCAGCCACCTGGGAATCTTGCAATGCTGCGGTACTACTACTCCTCTGATCATGGAAAAAACTATTTTTCATCATAGGAGTAGTAGTTCCCATGACTGTGGGTGGCTGTGGAGACTAAATTAGCGCTTGTACTACTACTCCCATCATGGAACAGTCTGTTTCATGTTGGGGTTAGTAGTACAGGGGCTGATGGAGTGATCGCATCTGCTTTTCTCTACAGAACAGGTCAGATTTTTATTAGGCTTAGTAATAAAAAACGGCAAGATTAAAGGATTACTTTAAAATATTCGCAATGGGAAAAAAGAGAAAAACTAAAATTTCTCCGGCTGCGCTTCCTCACCCAGATGATGACCCTAAGTCAATTGTAGATAAGGATAATGGAAAGCTTTATTGGAGTAATGCAATGCACAGGAGCATTTCAAGCCTGGGCTGCAGCAGAGTCCCTTGGAATTCAACAGAATTTTGCTGCACTGTGCACACAGCAGAATATCCGCGATAGATGTTTCTGGCACAGAAATCCCGGTTTTCATGTCTGCAGTGAGAATGAACTTTGTCCAGATTTTCCGTTTGGAGATGTGAACATAGCCTTACAGTCTAGCCACAGCAATCATTTAAAGTTGTGAATTATTACATGTGTCCACTGTAGTGAAAAGATAGATCTTCCATAAAATTTACCTTAATGTGTAAATTTTAGTAAGTTTAAAGATTCAATTATGCACTATAAAAAGTAATGGGTTTAAGGGGATATTATATATTTTTTATTGACTTTGGTTGATTTGCTGTTACTCCTGAATTGTTAATGCTTCCCTTATTAAGAATAACACAAAAACCAACCATGTTTGTGTTGTATAGGTGAAACAGCTGACACTGCAGCTGGAGCATGAGACAAAGAAGAGAATAGTTGTGCAGAATGAACTGAAGGTGCACGCCTTTGAGGCAGATAACCTGAAGGGATCTGAAAAACATCTGAAGCAGGAAATAAATACATTGTTGGAAGCAAAAAGGTTGTTGGAGTTTGAGCTGGTGCAGTTAACAAAGTAGGTATATATTGTGTATGTTAATGCTTTCGGAAGGATTTCTATAATCTATGATTATATGATAAATGTGTACCAGGGAGTTGTAGATAACTGTGATTCTGGAACAGAAGGTTCATATTCTAAATAACACAGTGGCTTGTTTACTACCAGTGTTGCATGATTCCACACGATTGGGGACACAGAAAACATTGGCCAGTTTTTATTGGTGGGAATTTCTAGCCATTTATTCACATGATTGTGTGTGAATTTAATGGTAAATATGTTGGTTGTGAGAAGACGCCCCTTTTCCCAGCAGTCCACACCATTTCTTGCCACCTGTGCCGTTCTTCCTTTTGAAGATTTATTTTGCCACATTGGGGGGTGATGTATCAAAACCGGTCTAGAGGAAGAGTGGTGCAGTTGCCCATAGCAACCAATTAGATTGCTTCTTTCGTTTCCCAGGCCTATTTAAAAATGAAAGAAGCAATCTGGTTGCTATGGGCAACTGCACCCCTTTTCCTCTTGACAGGTTTTGATAAATCTCCCCCATTGAGTCACAGATTCTGTTGCAGACACATTTTTGTGGTGCACAACCAGGCAAAAGTAGGTCGTGTTCACAGTAGTAAATCAGGCCATTAACTTTGTCAGATATACATATCCATCATAGGTGAGTGCCTCTTTACAATGTGATAGCTGTATACCTTACAGTGTTCTTGTTGACACTGACACTGTCACTGTACCTGTGAGATCGGCCTTGTGCGCAGCTTTTATACTCAGCTGTGCTTTTGCTTAAAGGGGTACTCCAGTGGAATATATATATATATATATATATATATATATATATATATATATATATAATTATAATATATAATTATTTTTTTATTTTTTTTATATATTTTTTTTTAAATCAACTGGTTCCAGAAAGTTAAACAGATTGGTAAATTACTTCTATTTAAAAATCTTAATCCTTCCAGTACTTTTCAGGTGCTGTATGCTCCACAGATTCTTTTGTTTTAGAATTTCTTTTCTGTCTGACCACAGTGCTCTCTGCTCACACCTCTGTCCATGTCAGGAACTGTCCAGAGTGGAGAGGTTTGCTATGGGGATTTACTCCTACTCTGGACAGTCTCTGGCATGGACAGACGTGTCAGCAATGTGGACAGAGAGCAATGTGGTCAGACAGAAAATAACTGTACAACTTCCTGTGAAGCATACAGAATCTGATAAATACTGGAAGGATTAAGAAGTAATTAACAAATATGTTTAATTTTCTGGCACCAGTTGATTTGGAAAAAAAAAAAAAAGTTTTCCACCGGAGTAACCCTTTAAGGAACTCTTTAGATTAGAGAACTCTGATCTTGACAGTGACTAAGGCATTAAAGGTGTTAGGCTGGGTTCACATAACGTTTTTCCCCATACGGGAGTGCATACGGCTGGGGGGAGCTAAAAACTTGCGCTCCCGTATCCCTGCCCTATGCCGCCCGTATGTAATTCATTTCAATGAGCCAACCGGAGTGAACCGGTCGGCTCATTTTTCCCCGTATACGGTTTTCTACCGGACCTAAAACCGTGGTTGACTACGGTTTTAAGTCCGGTAGAAAACCGCGTACGGTGAAAAATGAGCCGACCGGTTCACTCCGGTTGGCTCATTGAAATTAATTACATACGGGGCAGCAAATGGCAGGGATACGGGAGCGCAAGTTTCTAGTTCCCCCCCAGCCGTATGGGGAAAAACCCTGTAGGGGGAAAAATGTGAACCCAGCCAGACAGAGGAGTCCCCCCTCCCCTCACTCTGAGTTCATTAAGCTGTGGTGGTCTGACCTCTGGCCAATCCTGAGAATAGTGGGCCACAGTGCTGATTATCTAATGCTGATTTAACCCCTTCCTGATCCCTTGGTCCCACCTCCAGCGTTGTTAGCACCTCAGAAGCACAGGAGCAGCAGGAAGTTGACTGCATTGGCCAAGACTGACTCTTCCTTAATTCCAAGCCTTTTAACCCCTAAAATCCCATAGCCAATATTGATCATGTGAATTTAGGTGGTCAACAGAGGTAGTGGGCTCACTCTATCCCATATTGGCACACTGTGGTGTGATCACGGTGTACTGATGACAGCCTGAGGCCTCAAAACTGCCTCTGGTCTCCAGTAACAGAAGCAGTTTAGGATCTGTCTGATGCCGAGTAAGACCAGTAAATCCGACAGACATAATATACTGCAGTACAGATCTGTACTGCAGTGTATTATCTGTGCAATGGGGGCATTGCGACTGGGAAAAGTAGATTTTTTTTTCTTTTTTATACTCACCATAAAATCTCTTTCTCGTAGCCTTCATTGGGGAACACCGCACCCACCCATTTCTTTATTTATTTTTTGTCCGGATAATCTTTTCCGGTTCTTTGGCTTTTTATCCGGGATTCTTTTCTCGGGTCCTTAGGACATATTTCTTTATTGGCTTCTCCTACTGCTTTGTGAGAAAACTAATTACCCCACATCCAGTGGGTGGGTATATCCTGCCAGGGAGGAGCTGACTTTTGTTTCCTAGTGTCAGTGCCTCCTAGTGGCAAGAGCATATACCCATTATTATCTGTGTCCTCCAGTGAAGGATATGAGAGAGAGATTTTACGGTGAGTACAAAAAAAAAATCTCCTTTTCCCATTGAATCAACTGGTTCCAGAAAGTTAAACAGATTTGTAAATTACTTCTATTTAAAAATCTTAATCCTTCCAGTACTTATCAGCTGCTGTATGCTCCACAGATTATTTTCTTTTTGAATTTCTTTTCTGTCTGACCACAGTGGTCTCTGCTGACACCTCTGTCCATGTCAAGAACTGTCCAGAGTGGAGAGGTTTGCTATGGGGATTTACTCCTACTCTGGACAGTTCCTGACATGGACAGAGGTGTCCCCCAGTGAAGGCTATGAGTAGAGATGAGCGAACTTACAGTAAATTTGATTCATCACGAACTTCTCGGCTCGGCGGTTGATGACTTTTCCTGCATAAATTAGTTCAGCCTTCAGGTGCTCCCGTGGGCTGGAAAAGGTGGATACAGTCCTAGGAGACTTTCTTAGGACTGTATCCACCTTTTCCAGCCCACCGGAGAACCGGAAAGCTGAACTAATTTATGCAGGAAAAGTAAGCAACCGCCGAGCTGAGAAGTTCGTGACGAATTGAATTTACTGTAAGTTCGCTCATCTCTAGCTACGAGGGGGGACACGTAAAAACAACATACGTATTTAGAAAAAAATACATGTTTGGAAAAAGAAACATATGTATTTGGTTATAAAATGATATTATTTCTCACATGGTGTAATTCATCAAAAAGAAAGTCACAAAATTTAATGATTTTCGTTAATCCTACCCATATAAAAACTAAACAAAAAGTGATTAAAAAGTCAAGCAAATTACTGTTTTTTTTTTGTTAACTTTACTGCCATAAAAACAAAAAGTGCTAAAAATATCATATGTCAAAAATGGTACTACTAAAAACATCAACTCAAAAAAAAAAAAAAAAAGCCCTTACACAACTTTGTTGGGGAATAATGACTCATTATGACTCGGTACGGCGACACCCAAAATGATTAAATTAATTTTTTTAATTACAGATACCGTATTTATCGGGGTATACCACGCACCGGCCTATAACACGCACCCTCATTTTACCAAGGATATTTGGGTAAAAAAAAGTTTTTTACCCAAATATCCATGGTAAAATGAGGTTGCGTGTGTGCGCGTGTATACCCCGATACATCCCCAGGAAAGGCAGGGGGAGAGAGGCCGTCGCTGCCCGCTTCTCTCCCCCTGCTGCCGGCCCTTCTCTCTCCCCTGGCTATCGGCGCCGCTGCCCGTTCTGTCCCCCTGACTATCGGTGCCGGCGCCGATAGCCAGGGGGAGAGAAGCGGCGCCGACAGCCAGGGGGAGAGAAGGGGCAGTGGCGCCGCTGCCCCGTTGCCTCCCCCCATCCCCGGTGGCATAATTACCTGGGTCCGCGCTGCTGCAGGCCTCCGGCGCGCGTCCCCTGCGTCGTTGCTATGCACGGCGCGGCGCACTGACGTTGCTATGCACGGCGCCGCGCCGTGCAGCGCATAGCAACGACGCCGGGGACGCACGCCGGAGGCCTGCAGCAGCGTGGACCCGACCCAGGTAATTATGCCACCGGGGAGGCAATGAGGCAGCGGCGCCGGCAGTGGGTGCCGCTGTCCCTTCTCTCCCCCTGGCTGTCGGCGCCGCTTCTCTCCCCCTGGCTATCGGCACATCAGGGGGACAGAACGGGCAGCGGCGCCGTTAGCCAGGGGCGAGAGAAGGGCCGGCAGAAGGGCTCTAGACTCCCAGGAAAGGCAGGGGGAGAGAAGCGGGCAGCAACGGCCTCTCTCCCCCTGCCTTTCCTGGGGGTGTATCGGCGTATAACGCGCACATAGACTTTAGGCTAAAAATTTTAGCCTAAAAAGTGCGTGTTATACGCTGCTAAATACGGTAATTGTTTTTACTATGTAAAAGTAGTAAACCATGAAAAAAATTTAATAAAATTCGGTATTGCAATACCAACCCACAGCATGAAGTTGAATGTAATGTATACCGCACAGAGAACACCATAAAAATGAAAAACAATGGCAGAATTGATATTTCTATTGATACTTCCACAAAAAATTAAGTAAATATCAAAAAGTCACGAGAACCCCAGAATAGTCCCAATCAATTGTGTTTGGCAGCCTAAGATGGCCTTGGTTTTAGTATTTTCTATTGCAGTTAGCTTTCATTCTCCATGCTGGAAATGTAAACTCGTGCAGAGAGCTGTACAGCTCCAATAATTCTCTGCATTCTTGGCATGCACTATATTCTGCTTACTTGGTTTGTACCTCAGTAGAAATGGGTGTTCTTGGCAAAATGTTAAAGATATGCCAGTCTTCCTAATTCTTGTTTTTCAGCGCTCATTCTCCTTAATCTTATCTGTTTGATTGGCCAGCACACATCAAGTTACACTTTAGTAATGCTTTTAATATGTGCGGCACCAAAGTAGAGCTTCAGATATGAAACCCTTTTCAAAAAAAAAACCTTTTCTTCCCAATTGTTAGTGGAAAGTGTCCAGGGCAGAGTGAAGAAACTAGTAGCCTTTTCACCCACAATAAACCCAATATAATGGGTTATAGTCCAGGTGAACAGCTTTAAAAAGAGAGGGTACTTACATTAATCGCTGTAGTAGTTATGGGTGTTTATTCCTTCCTATTGCTCCGATGTGCATAACGGAGGTGGAGATGGCTTACCCACCTTTTTGGGCAATTTATGGCCCTGTATGTCTCTCAGTATAGCTAACTGAATGCTCAAACTTGTTGTTTACAGAGCCAAATGTTGGCAAGTCTGAGTGATTGTCTATATAATGCCACCATGATTATCCTCTGGTGTGTGCTTTTAAATAGTCTCCAATGAAAGCATGGTGCTTTTTAGCGGGTGCAGTACTAGAGTATCGTACTATGACCCTCTTCCAGATCATTTAGTATTAACGGGGGTGACTGACAGATTCCCTTTTTGTTTTTCACAACCTGAGATTTTCGTCTAATGTGCATAGGTGGCAGTTTTCCTATCTGTTAGCTCTAATCTAGGTGGCTTTAGAAAACAGAAAAAAATTAAAAAAACATTGTCAGCAGACCACTGTATAGGTATGGTAACCATTAGCTTGATTTAGATTGTGTTTTTGGTGTTATCTACCAACTAATTTAATTATTGCAGATGTTTGTTGGTTCTCGTGACTTAATACAGCTTTTTACTTGAACTGAGAGTGAATTGTGCTGTGGTACCTCTTTAGTCGTGAAGGCTGCACAGTGTGATTATGTTTGGACAATCCTTAAAAATAAGCTGGTTTTAATCTTCACCTTTTTTTTTTTTTGCCCCATCAGGCAGTACAGAGGCAATGAGGGGCAAATGAGGGAACTTCAGGATCAACTTGAAGCTGAGCAGTACTTTTCAGTAAGTTATGTTTCATGGATGACTGGCAATGAACAGGGGGAAGACAGCTCTTCCTTTTTCTTTTCTTTATGTATTTATTTAAAAATGGAATATTTCATGCTTGTTGTGGACATATACAGCCTTCCTTTATTTACACCATACTTTATGGTAAGGTGACCATACATGTTAGCTAAAAGTAGGCTAAACAACCATTAAGTGAACAGTTGTCTGGTGGCCATTTGCTTTGCAAAGGCATCTGTAGACATTTTATTCCACGTTGTCCCTTTCAGTTGTTCAGACTGGCCATATATAATCAGTGACACTGGTTGAAAGAATAACTTTCTTTCTGAAAACATGCTTTAGTATGTGTTCATGAAAAAAGCACAGGCAATTTCTTTACACATGACAGTCTACAATCGATTGGCTAAAGCTATCCATACCCTCCACAGCCGGTGTTAGGGTGAGAAGGCCGTCATTCGCTCAACCAGGAAGTTGTTGGCAGGAGTGTGCTCAGGAGGGATAATAAGCCAGGGCCCTACACAGGAGATTACAAGCTGGTTCTGGTATTTTTCAAGCATTTGGTTTGTGTTAGTCACACTGTGGCAGATTTATCAAAACCTGTGCAGAGGAAAAGTTGCTCATCAGATCGCTGCTTTCATTTTTAACAAGGCCTCTGCAAAATTAAAGAAGCAAACTGATTGGTTGCTATGGGCAACTGGGCAACTTGCCTCTGGACAGGTTTTGATAAATCCCCGTCACTCAGCGCTATCATTACAACTCCAAATAAATTTGCCCATCAGTTTCCATCAGCCTAACCTCTTTATTATTGTCCTCCAGACACTATACAAAACTCAGGTTAAAGAACTTAAAGAAGAAGTTGAGGAGAAGACAAAGATAAGCCAAGAACTGGATAAGAAATTACATGAACTGCACAATGAAAGGTTTGTTTCTTTACTTGCAATACTGACATAATGTTGTGTGAATGTCTGTTCTCTTGTTCATTTTATATGGTTCATGTGCCTAAGATTTCATTCACACCAGGGTAGATTGTCCATAAAAAAACGCAATCACAGATTCCCTTATGTCTGCGGACTAGAATTCAAACACAGCTTTCCATTTACCCTAATCTGTTGTAAAATCGCTCTGCTCACAGATTCCGGGAGTTGAGTGAAAGCGGCAGGAGCTCTCAAAGCATTTATTGGCTCTGTGCTTTTAGGAAAAAACTAATGTCCAATCTTGGACAGAGGTGCCTTGTTAAAACATAGCTTTTACTAGAGATGATTAAAATAGATAAAAAAACAACAAATAATAGTGGGGTGTTGTACAAGGATGAGCTAGGGGGAAATAGTAGTGAACCAAGGGGCTGTCAACACCCCTCCAGTGCACCAAAGCAGCTCATTTACATATTAACATTTTCATGCATAACTTTGATACAGTGCCCTTATTTATTTTTTTTCTTCTCAATAACATTGGAATAAACGATTTGCTTGTACATACAGGTTAGTATGAGTGACACTGGTGACAGATACTCTTAAACTGGATTTTCCCACATTGGGATCCACTGATCACTGGAACAGCTATCCCTAACTGCAGTAAAGAGGACTTTAAGAGGAGCACTGGTTGAGCATTCTCAGTGCTGAGTCTTTTGGGGGTCTATAGGATCATCTATAGCAATTAATGTTTCCTCCAGTCTTATAGATTTTAAATAAAATGGTAGCCCACATGCATGCCCATCACTCTATTCAGGCTTTACCTCATCTCTTTACTGCAATCATGCTATGAGAAGGAACAGGGGACTCAGAACCCCGGTCTTGTGATGGGAAGGGCTCCCAGTCTATATTTATTACCAAACCTATAGATGGGTATTACTTGTCCATTGCAGGAAATTGATTTCACAGTCACATGGAGTTGGGCATGCAACATCCTATTATGTTATGTGGATAGCATGCATACTGCGCCATATATTAGGCTATTGGCATAAACATTTTAAGCCATAAGATGTAATCATTTATTGAAAATTTGCCTTGTTCATTGCTTTCTCATTGACTTTTAATGGTATCTGGTGGTATTTAATCTTTAGTGACAGGTAAAAAAGTGATAAATGCAGCACTATTCTTGCTGTCATGAATCCTAATCTACTTCTAGATAGAGGCTCTTAACATGTGCTTTGGGTGGCTATTTATAATGTGGGAGTATGTAAATAAGCCAATTTTCACCACCTTATATGAAATAAGTTCATATTTAAAGAAAAACGGCCACACTAAACCCAATACACTGGGTTATAGTGTAGGTCAACAGGAGACTGAGCTGGCTGAATTGCACTCTGGAGATGGGCCCGCCGGCTGGATTTGAATATTCATGGTCGCTGGTCACGTGAGCACTTGTGTCTACTGAGCGCTAACGTGACCAGAGACTGAGAATATTCAAATCCAGTTGGCAGGCCCGCCTCCAGCACGCATTTCAGTGTTGAAAGAAGCTGATCTCCAGAGGGACCGGGTGCTGGACTGCAGGTATTATGTATATTAGTCAGAGAGCCCTCATTGGTCTCCTGTTCACCCGCACTATAACCTGGTTTATTGTGTTAAGTGTGGGTGAACGGGTGACCTTTTTCCTTTTAAAAATAATAAAGAAATAAATTAAAATATTGACGTGTGTGTGCTGGCAGTAACTAAGCTATAACCATAATTTTACAGAGAAACTCTAGCTGCACAGTTGGATCTGGCTGTGACGAAAGCAGAATCGGAACAGCTGGCTAGAGCACTCCTGGAAGAGCAATGCTTTGAATTGACCCAAGAGAATAAAAAGCTGTCCACAAGAACCAGACAAGACGTTGTAGACAAGGATCATACCATCCGCAAGGTAGAATATCTAATTTTGTCACTGTTTCAGTCAACAGGTTACTTAGTTTGTAAGATTAGAGGAAGGCAAAAACCCCTTTGAGGCAGATGCCAATTGCCCCATGACAGAGGAAAAACTTGTTTGTCAGACATAACAACATTATGATGATGGTGAAACCTTCTTTCCTCTACACGTAGAGGATGCCTCGTTGTCATGGTTACTGGCCTAGGTATAAAAAGATAACTAGAAAGATCTCTGTACTGTTTATTCATATATTTGTACATTGTGATCAGATCGCCCCCTAAGACGTCTTTTCTCCAAACGAAATAACCCCAAGCCTGTTAACCTGTTTTGGTACTCTAATTCACCCATACCATTAATAATCTTTGTTGCCCTCCTCTGCACCTTCTCCAGTTCAGCCATGTCCTTCTTATATACAGGTGCCCTAAATTGTACACAATACTCCATGTGTTGACTGACTAATGATTTATGCATAGGTAAAACTATGTCCCTTGCAAACCAAATAAGCCATGAAGAGAGTTAAAAGGTCCTTATATCCCTCACTAAGAATGAATGTTAAAACTTAACTTTTAATTCAAACTGATAATAGTTAGCAAAAAAAGTGAAAGTAAAAAATCCAGCACATTAGTATACTTCTTGTACTTGGTCAATTTTTAGCATACCTTATCACCTGCAGTGTGTGCCTAGAATAAGTGCTTGTGCTGAACTTAAAAAAACAATCACAATGCCCCCCTTAACATGTTTCATCACTAAACGTGATGTCCTCAGAGGTCATGGGGCAATGGAGTCTAAAGTGAAAGATGCCAGCACCTCCCTTTGCCTTTGTGTCTCCACTTTTTTCCCTACCCTTTTTCTTCCTCTTCTGTTCGGATTGTATTGAATATATGCACCCAATGGACAGATACTGCGCTATTTTTATATTTTGGAGTTTTATATTTTATTCTTCTATGAGGGTGTGACACGGGACTTGGGGCTGGGGGGGGGGGGGGGGGGTGCCTTATGTGGATGGGGGGTTGGGGTTTATAGTTTTGTTTTGTCGTTTGTAAACTGTAAAATGTTTAATAAAAATATTTGATTAAAAAAAAGAAAGATGCCAGCAGTTAAGTGGAGTTCACGGAACCCCTGTGATGTGATCCAAAAAGTTAGCCAACTTTGTTAGCCAAAATGGCGGAGGAGGGTCCCCTTACCTGCCTCCTACTGCACGATCTCCAATTCAGTGATGTAGCCATAGGCACAGCATTACACAGTAAATGCAATCTTGATTGCATATAAAAGTCCTCTATGGAGACTTGAAGATGTTAAATAAAAAAAGTGTTTCTAAAATTACATAAAACCCCGCCCCCTAATAGAAAATCCATCCCCCCCCCCCCCCTTATTTTCCTATTTTACAAATGAAAGAAGGATTCACTTGGATGGAACATTGGATGGTAAACGTAGAAAAATACCAAACTCAAAAAATACAGATTTTTTTAATCACAACGTGTATTGGAAAAAATTAATAAAAAGCAATCAAAAAGTCCCATCAAAACAAAAATTGTACAGATAAAAACTACAGATCACGGTGCAAAAAATTAGCTGTAAAAAAGTTATAGGGGTCAAATTTACAATTTTATGCATTTTCAATTGTTTAAAAAAAAAGTTAACAATTTTTTTTTAAATGGTACAATAGTAAAACTGTATAAATTGAGTATTGTTTTAATCACATTAACCTATTATTATAGTCACAGCATTATACAGCAAATGCAATCTAATGATTGCATATAAAAGTCCTCTATGGGGGAAAAGTGTAAAATGAAATAAAGTTTCCAGAATTATATAAAAAAAAAAACCTCCCCTAATAAAAAAAGTCAAGTCTCCCTTATTTTCCTATTTTACAAAAAATTTAATTAACCTATTCTTATAAATTTCTGCCTGCAAAAAATATTTTTTGGTTGCGCTGTACATTTGATGGTTAAAAGAAAGATGTAGGTGAAAAAATAAAGAATTATGTATTTTAAAAGAGGGAAAAAAATGAAAATTTTCCCAGTCTTTAAGGCCAAAATGGGCTTGGTCCTTTAAGGGGTTAAAAAAAGGACCAAAATATCTGAGGGGAGAGAGAGGTGTGGTTATCTACATTCTGAGCCACAGAGCACAGACAGGATGCAGACAAATTGCAGTCTTAAAGAAGAGCATTTCCATGCACAGTGACTAGCAATACAAGGTGCTAAACTATGATTTATATGCAAAATGGTTTCTCTTTGGTCATTTTATGAACTTATTTCTTGTGTATTTGCAACATATTTAGGTTCCACATGGCTGCTTTAGGGTTAGAAAAAGCATACATTTTGGGTTACAAAGCTGTGAAAATGTAAAAATCTTTCTTTTTTGCACAAAATGCAGGTTTTCTTCTGTCCTTGCACCACATAGTTTTACATGGCTGCATTACAGTTATATAGAGCATGCACTTAGGTAGAAAGTTTTGCAAATGTAGAAATGTTTGGGCAGACCTCATGACAGGAGAGGGGGAGGGGGAGGAAAGGAGCTCATCATACTCCAGGGGAAACACCCTCAGCCTCCCTGAGAAATTCAGAAAGACTCATCACAGTATTACATAGATCAAAAGGTATTTTACAGAATAACACATTCATATTAATATGCATACAGGTCTCAGGGCACATTACTACACTGATTTAAGTTTTTTTTTTTTTCCTTAAGAATTACATTAATTCTTTAAATTAAGTTTTCCACTTTACAAAATTATTTTGGCAGTTGGAAGAAGCAAACCATACATTGACCAAAGATGTTCAAGAATTAACCAAAGAAAATACAGAAAGGAATGAAAAGATTAATGCTCTGGAAGAAGGTATCTCTCCTTTATAAAATATAAAAATTATTAGTAGGAATTGAACCTGTGTTTCAGGTCTGAATGGTGTATACTACTGTTTTAAGTCCGGTCACAAAACCGGATATGGGGCAGAAATGAGCCGACCAAAGTCACTATCTCATTTTAGGGAATAAGATTTGGCGCCGGTCCGGCTGGGATATGTGAGCACCTGGTTTTGAAATTTCCCAGCCGTACTCGACAGCTGTAGGGGCAAAATGTGATGTGAATACAGCCTAACTGTCAGTGTGTTAGGCTGGGTTCACACCATGTTTTTGCAATACAGTTCCAGCATACGTTTTCAATTTGAAAATGGTATGGAACCTTATTGAAAACCGTATGCATTGACTCCATTGAAAACCGTATGCCAAACGATACATCCGGTTGTGTCCGTTTTGCATCTTGTACGGTTCTGTTAAGTTTTTTTTTTTTTCCCCCCGTGCCCAAATCTGTAGCCTGCCACTGTGTTTGGTCCAGGTGAAAAACCGTATTGAAACCATATAGGTTTTACCGTACAGAACCGTCTGTGTGTACGATTCCATCTGGTTTGCATCATACGGTTTTTGACTTTGCACATGCGCAGTGCACATGGAAAGTTTTTTTTCTTGGAATTTCAATCAAACAAGTGAAACTTTATTCATAATGGAGTGAAAAGTTAAAAACTTCTACGTTTTTTTTTTCTTATAAAACTGGATGCAACCGGACATCACTTTTTCAAACTGTATACGGTTTTCAACTGTATACGGGTTAAAATTTGTACACACGTTTTGATACAGTTTAGTCCGGTTCTGAAGAATCTGTTTTTCATCCAAAACTTAATACGGGAACTGTATTGCAAAAAACGTGGTGCGAACCCAGCCTTAGCGTGTTGTTTTTTTTTTTTGTTTTGCTTTTTAGTTTTTTTCCTTTTTAAAGGCTTTGATTTTTTTTGTCTTGAAAACAAATGAGAACAAAATCAAACATAAGAAAATAACAAAGATAAACAAAATTATAAACCACAATGTTGGACATCTGGGCCAAATGGCAAGCAAACTTTATGGAATCTAGGTTAACCACCTCAAACACCATTTACATCACAGGTACAGAGATGATATTGGACTGTAGGGCACAAATAAGGCCCATAATACCGGGGAGGAAGCCCAGGCAACCACACACAAGACTGTCAATGATGTTTGCACTTATTTTACTTAAACGGTAATAACTATATCTGGCTTTTGCAGAGTTTAAATTGAAACAAGAAGAAATTAGTAATCTGAAAATCACATATGAGAAGAATATAAATACTGAAAGGACGCTCAAAACTCAGGTAATCAAGTGATCCGCTATCTTGGGTGTCTGTTTTTCAGGTTATTTGAGAATTTTTCTAATTATTTTGATTCATAAGGTTGTGTTCCTATATATCCAGCAACCTGGCATAGCTGCCATCTGGCTTGTAGGTGTCAGATAATAGAAACTTTACCATGTTTCTTTCGCTTTGTGGTGGGTGGGTTCTCAGCATTTTCAGCGTGTCTTCCTAGCCTTTCATTTGGCCATAGCTCCAAGGGTCTTTACCAAGGTCCCAGCTACTCTCATGGTACTTCTTCGCACCAGGAGAGTCGCTGTGATGCAGACTCTGGACTTATCTTATATAGCTTACGCTGTAAGCCGACGGTCTCTTTATTTCACCCGGGGGAGTCAGGGCTTAGCTCTGCCCTCCTCCCCCACTTCGGCAGCTGGGGACATTATTGTTCTTTTTTCCACGCTGTCTCTGACGCCACAGCTTGCGCTGCAAGCCGGCGGCCTCTTTCTTGCTGGGGTCCGCCCTGCTCCCCCGCTTCAGCAGCCCGGGGAAGCTTCTTCCTTTTCCCCCTCCCAGCCGGCGGGCATTTAAAATGGCTGAGGGGGATTAGGTACACAGCTCCACCCCCTTCCTTCTTCCGCAGCGCGGATTCGGGGACTCTTTTCTGTCCCCCGCTGGTACTCTTGCAGTTGTGCGTGCGCTACAGGGTCTCAGCCCCGTCACGCACTCTTCAGTTGCGGGGCGAGTGGGGAGTGCTTAGGGGAGGAGTCGTCCAGCACGGATCCTCCTCCCTCCCTTTGACCTGGTGGCTATAGAGTCCATCTTTAAAAAAATAAAAAATACACTTATGAATAAATAAATTAAATCAGGTGTTACACACGTTGCCACCCCCAGGCCCCCCCTTGTGTCCGTTTGCTGAATCTTTGCTCTTGGTTGTATGCTTACCAACAAGCTCCCTCTGATGGCAACCTTCTGGCCTACATCCCTGCAGTCACTCCATCTCAGCCCTTCACACAGGACTTATGAGACCAGCTCTGGCTGGTCATTACTGAGGATGCATATTTCCTTACATAATCCTGGGGATACACGTTATGCGGTTTCCCCTGCTGACTGTTGCCAGGTCCTGTTTGCCTCGCCAATGGACGATTCCAAAGTCCGCCACGTGGCCTTTCATTCCCGGGAGGGCATTTGGAAACCTATCTGCTGTGGTTTCCTCCACCGCCGGTCACCTGTCTAATGTAGCCGTATTTTTCCCCATAACTAGGGGGTTGCCGGAGGAATGACCCTGCGTGTGCAATAGTCCCTATACCAGTAAGCTAGACAGTCATCTGCCTGTTTTTCTTCTCCTCTCAAGTCTTCTGCATCTGCAGATGGAGATCCAGATTCCCATCTTTAGTGTGTGTGAGGGTTCCACGGATGTAGCCCTGCGGGGACATCTATTGGACTTGTACATTGAGGGGTCACGATGGTCGGCATGGTTTCCTCTACCGCCTGTCATTCATCTCAGTGCTGCTGTATCCGCAGCTGGAATTCCGTTACCCCACTACTAGTGCGAGGTGTTCGGAGGAATGACCCAATGTATACTATGGACCCTATGCCAGTAAGCCGGACAGTGGTCTGCGTGGCTTTTCCGCCACCTGTCACTCATCACACAGTGATATATCTGCCGCTGGAGTTCTGGTACCTCACTACTAGTGTGCGGTGTCCGAAGAAGTGATCCAGGGTGGACCCTATACCAGCAAGCCAGACAGTGGTCTGCGTGGTTCCTCCTCTGCCTGTCACTCATCGCACAGTGATGTATCTGTGACCCGGCGTGTCCTATGGACCCTATATGGGGCAACAGGGATACAATCCACGGCTCCTCCGCCTCCCCCCGATCTCCGGAATGGCGGGGATACTATCCGTGGCTCCTGGGCTTCCTTTCCCTCCCGCATGCATCAAAGGGGCACAGTGCTCTCCTAACAGTGCTGTTGTCTCCTTATCGCCGCAGGCCAGCACCTGGAGGTGTCCCTTTTAAGCCTGACTGTGGTCTGCAGGGTTTCCACTGCTGTTGGTCTCCTATCACAGGACTGCCGCATGCACGGCCCCTGCAGGTGCTAGGGACTGATGCCAGTCAGCCAGACATTCGTGCATAGTCTTTTACACCACCAGGTCCCATCAGATCGGCCTCACTCCAGTACCCCACTTCTATGGGGGGACTTTGAAGGAGTGACCCTGCACATTCAAAGATCCTATGGCAGTCATCCAGATGGTTGTCTGTATGGTTTCCTACTGTGTCGGGTCACCTGCCATACATCCCGCACTGTGGTGGAAGTTCAGTAACCCACTGCCAGGCGAGGTTCTGAATGAGTGAGCCCAGGTCATTCCATGGGCCCTATACCATGCACCACATGTGGTTTGCAGGGTTCCCTATTCTACCGGGTCCCTGTCCACATGCCTGCCACACTAGCAGCTGACGGCTGGCAACCCAATTTCAGTGTGTGGTTCTGAATGCGGTTTTCTGGCGTGTTCTATGGTCCCTGTGCCCATTAGCCAGACTGTGTCTGCATGGGTTTCTAATCCACCAGGTCACCTCCCTCCTTTCTGCCGCTTCTGCAGCTGCATTCTGGTGACTCACTTTCATTGTGAGTTTCCAAAAACGTGACTGTGGTTTCATTGGATATTCTCTCTTCCTTATACCTGTGTCTATCACCATTCGTAGACGGGGTGTAGGCTTTTCCTGCAGATTCCATGGACCTTTGCAGCTACAGCACACTCTCTGTTCCCCCTACGTCGGTCTGCTACAGGCATGGTTAGGACACACCGTTAGGTGCTGCGCCTGTTTTCCATACTGCCGGCAATCTGGATGTCTGCGGTTTCTTCGTGGCTTCTGTCTTGGTGCCCCACTACTATCGTGCGGTAACAATGTCTGTGTCCCTACATATGCTATGGATGCTCTGCACTTATAGAGCTCACCTCCCCTCCCTTTCAGTGGGGGGTGTATCTCGGGCCTTTCTGTGATCTTGTTTCCACAGGTCTGCTGTGGTTGAGCACATCTGTTCTAACATTGGGCCTGATAGGGCAACACAGACTTTTCAACAGCCCCCCTATGCCTCCAGGTATCTCTCCTGGGTTCCAGTTTTCACGGTGGCTCAGTCGTCTGCTCTACTGCCTTAGTCAGCAACCAGATTGGCTCTGTGATCACACAGTCTGTCCCCTCCTCTTTTTTTTGCAGGGACCAGGGTTTCATCCCAATGGAGGTTCCTCACACACACTATTGGTTGCTACGTGTGCTTCTTACTTGCATTCTCTGTACCCAGCACCAGTGTTCTGGATTCAGATCTCTCCAGGGACACACATGGCTCCTCCATGCCTCGCTATGTTGCAGTACTTTGACCCGTTGCTGCAGGGCTGTGTTCCCTGTTCCTACAGTACCTTTCGTACTTTGGCTATTTCCTTCTGCAGGGGGTGTGGGGATCAGGGAGCTCAGCACGGTCAGTACCTGAGTTTCCTCTCACCACCCCTTGTTTTCCCCTCCACCTGGGGGACGGTTTCGCTGAGCGCTTCTACTGGCCATGTGGAGTCATCTTCTTCTTTCCCCCTACATAGGTGGGGTACCTGGCTGGGCCCTTGGTTTTGCTGAGAGTATTTGAAGAGCTTTGCACCAGCTATGCCTGTGTGCTTACTGCCCACTGTTGCAACCTGGCTTTCTTCCTGTTTCTAGGTTTTTCCTACTGCTCACACACTCTCCTCTGTTGGTGGAGTTAATGCAATCATGTATGGCTCAGCGTAAGCCAGTCTAGCCACCGTCTGTTGTTTGGGCCCTGCCATTGCTCTGCCAGTGTTCATCCTTCCCTTTGACAGTGTCAGTTGCTCTACTGACACAACAGTCTTCTGGAGTAACCTTCATGTACTCAGATCCTGAGAGTCCCGACTGGGTTCACTTTGTTTCCCTCTCTGTTCCCATCCTGACGGCTTGTTGCTTTGGAATACTCTGGTCCGCTCAGACCAGGGGGTTCAAGGCTGGTTTTCCATGACCATTCCCTCTTCGAGTACTGGGGAGTCTCCTTGTATTGGGTGACCTCTTAGGCTGCTGTGGTTGGCCTGATTATCTAGCTTGGCCCTTCTAGTTCTTAGGGCCTTAGTGATGGTTGCAGTCTCGGGCGTGGTAGCATTCCTGCCCAGATATGTCTCCTGGAGCGTTTCGCTGTGCTGAGTTTGCAATTCTTCTAGGAGACTCTGGAACTTCTGTTCCTATGTTGGCCGCACTGGTATTCCGAGCTGCTCCTTCTCAGGGCCTTCCATTACTTTTTTAGGCCGTTTGTTACCTTCCGTCTCCTCCTTTGGGGTCCATGTATTCCTGGGAGTGCGTTCCGGTCAGCCGGATCGGGCCAATTTGGCATCTACGTGGACGTGCTTTTCTCGTCTCGCTGTTTACCGCTGTTCTGGCACTGTGTCAGACTCTGTCCGTTTCCGCCCAGGTGCTCGTGGCGTTCCCCTGGGACTTTGGTTTTGGAGCCTGCAGATTTTCAAGTTCGGGTCATCGATCTTATGCATCGTGCCTTTCTAGAGCCGGTTTCCGTCCCTTTTTTTTCCTGAGACTCTGGTCTCCACCTTTACTGTGCTTTCCTTCTTCTCAGGCGTGCGCTACTCTCCCTGGCATTTTTCGCCATGCTTTCTTGAATTGGTTGATTCTCTGGCTAGGGTTCTCTTGTCGGACCCCTTTCTATTTTTATTTTCTAACCGGGCTGGCCCTCTGTCCGGTTCTGTGTTTCTGGGTGTCGGTTTTCTACCTTCTTTCCAGGATAGAATCAGCGCCTCCTAGTGGCAAGAGCATATACCCATTAGTATAGGTGTCCCCCAATGAAGGCTACGGGAGAGAGATTTTACGGTGAGTACAAAAAATCTCCTTTTCCTATTCTTTCCATAAATGGAAGGAATTAGAAAAAGAAACAGAAGTATTTGGTTATAAAATGATGACATTAATTATCTCGCATGGTGTAATTCATTGAAAAGAAAGTCACCAAATTTAATGATTTTTGTTAATCCTGCCTTTTACAGTGAGCACAAAAAAAAAATCCTTTTTGCTATGTCTTTCAACTAGGCTGTGAACAAACTGGCTGAGATTATGAATAGGAAAGATTTCAAATTGGACAGGAAGAAAGCTAACACGCAAGACTTGAGAAAGAAAGAAAAGGAAAACCGAAAGCTTCAGTTGGATCTTAACCAGGAGAAGGAGAAATATAACCAGATGGTTACCAAATTTCAGAAAGAGATGGAAGATATGTTAATGGTAAGTGTTGAGTAAAAAAAAGCGACAAATTGTATTCTTAGTTCCTAAGAAGCAAGATAAACTGCTAGATATTGTGCATTAGTCTGAACTTATTATTTTTTTTTTTATATTTTGTTACTATGATTTCTTTACATTATTGAAGTGAAAATAGTCATTCCCTCCAGTGTAGCAGCACTCATAAAGGTAAATAGCTTGTGTGCTAACTGCTACATTTTGGCATCATTCACTCAGAATGTTTTTGAAGCTTAGCTGTCACGCCCCCTCCCGTAGGCTTGCATTGAGGGGCGGAGCGTGACATCACACGGGGGCGGGGGCGTGACGTCACACGCCGCCCGCCCTGTAGTCGCCGGTAATCAGTTCCTGAGCGAACAGGCTCCGGGGACTGATTACAAACGGGGTGCCGCATGCAAGATCACGGGGGTCCCCAGCAGCGGGACTCCCACAATCAGGCATCTTATCTCCTTTCCTTTGGATAGGGGATAAGATGTCTAAGCACCGGAGTACCCCTTTAACCCTTTCTCGACCCATGACATACATGTACGTCATGACTGGGAAGGTTTTGTGTGTGTGTGTGTGTGTGTGTATATATGTGTATGTATGTGTGTATATATATATATATATATATATATATATATTTTTTTTTTATATATATTATATTTGTGTGTGTATTAGGGATCGACCGATTATCGGTTTGGCCGATATTATCGTTCGATATTCACAATTACCTTGCCGATAATCCGATAATGCCCCGCCCCCACCACACCCCCCACCACCGCACCCATCACCACCGCGCCGCACCCCCCCACCGCCCCGGCAAGAGATCGCCGCCGCTGCCCCATTGCCTACCCCGGGTGAGAGAAGTGGGTGGCGGTGGCGGTCTCTGGCACCCCAAAAGCCGCTGCGCAGTTCATTGATTTAAAGCGCCCGCTTTAAAGCAATGATCTGCAGCGGTGTCGCCGGGGGAGGGGATGGGGGATAAATAGCCATTAACTTATACCGGAATATTGGTAGGTTATCGGCTATAGGCCCTAACCTCCACAGAGTATCGGTATCGGCCCTAAAAAAAACGATATCGGTCGATCCCTAGTGTGTGTATATATTTGTGTGTGTGTATGTATATATTATATTTATGTGTGTATATATTGTGTGTGTATATATTATATTTGTGTGTGTGTGTATATATTATATTTATGTGTGTGTGTGTTCCCCACAGACATGTTGTTGTTCCCCAAAAAAATATGATTTTGAACTTTTGTTGAAAATTTTAGAAAATGCTCATAATATAAGCCTTCTAATGTCGTAAAAAAGTAAAAGAATATTTAACAAATGTTGCCAGCATAAAGTAGACATGTTGAGGATGTGAATTAATAACAAAATTTATTTGGCATTACTATTTCTCTTACAAGTAGAGACATAGACATAGTTGAAACATAGAGAAATGCAAATGTTTCCAATTTTTCACAATATTTTAGAGTTTTTTTTACAAAAATCGCTTCATGTATCAACAAAAATGTACCACTATATAAAGTACAATATGTCTCGAAAAAACAATCTCTGAATCACTTTGCCAGGTAAAAGCTGTTCAAAGTTATTACCACTTAAAGAGACACATGTCAGATTTAAAAAAATGGACTGGGTCATGAAGGCCAAAACTAGCTGGATCGTGAAGGGGTTAAGCTGTTAGAGATTTGACTGTGTTTGTTTGATTTTTTTTTTTTAGCAATTAACTGAAGAAAGCAATACCAGGAATGAACTTCAGATGCAACTGGCCAGTAAAGAAAGTGATATTGAGCAACTGCGTGCCAGGCTGGCAGAGTTGCAGCTACGTATGGACTCTACAAGTGTTGCCAGTCTGCAGCCAGATGAAGCAGATGGAACGATTGGTGGTAAGAATGTATTAGACATTTGTCTAGATTGCCATAATAATTTGATAAACTCCAAATCAATTTGTTTATGGTGGCCCAAATTTTGGGTACTTTGACTCTATTAACCCCTTAACGACCAAGGACATAAATGTATGTCCTGGTGCAGCGGTACTTAGCGCACCAGGACGTACATATACGTCCTGTACGTAACCGCGAGCATCGGAGCCATGATCGGGTCATGTGCGGCAGGTCCCGGTTGCTGATAGCAGCCAGTGACCCGCCAGTAATGGAATTGTGCGGGTGTCTGCCATTAACCCTTCAGATAAATTTTTTGCTGATCTGATTGCCCGCGGCACGGCAGCAGGGATCAGATCAGCTAACATGGAGAGGTCCCCTCACCTGCCTCCGCCACCTTCCCGGCTGCTTCTGCTCTGGTCTGAGATCAAGCAGACCACAGCAGAAGATAGCTGATAACACTGATCAGTGCTGTGCCCTATGCATAGCAATGAACAGTATTAGCAAGCATGCAATGATTTCTGTAAATAGTCCCCTAAGGGGACATAAGTGTAAAAAAAAAATGGAAAAATGTGAAAAGCCCCTCCCCCAATAAAAATGTAAAATGTCCCTTTTTCCCATTTTACCCCCAAAAAGTGGAAAAAAATGAATTAATAAACATATTTGGTATTGCAGTGTGCGAAAATGTCTGGACTATTAAAATATAATGCTAATGATCCCGTACGGTGAATGGTGTGAACATTAAAAAAAAAAAAAAAAAATCCCAAATTTCAGCTTTGTTGTCAGATTTTATTTAAAAGTTTTTTAAAAGTTTTTAATATACACAAATGTGGTATCAATAAAAAGTACAGATCTTTCTCGTAGCCTTCATTGGGGGACACCTTACAGATGGGTATATGCGCTGACACTAGGGGAAAAAAAAGTCACAATCAGTTTTGTCACATAGCAGTAGGAGAAGCCAACAAAGACATAAGTCCAAAGGACCCTAGAAAGGAATCCCAGATAAACAATCCAAGAACCGGAAAAACAGTCCGAAAAAGACGAAGACATGGGTGGGTGCTGTGTCCCCCAATGAAGGCTACGAGAAAGAGATTTTACGGAGAGTACATATCTCGGTCGCTTCTTCATTGGGGGACTCCTTACAGATGGGACGTACCAAAGCAGTCCCCTAGGGTAGGAAAAACAATCACCAGAGAAAAGGCATCAGTCCCGAGACTGAACTCATGTGTGTACAAGACCTGCTGACGAGCCCCAAGGTTGGCGACACACTAAACCCAGAAATTGAGCTCCCAGAAGATCTCCTGTCCAAGGAGATAGACTAGGACGCCAAAGGAAAGGGCCATCCTCTGTAGAGACCCAAGACACCACCGGAAAAAAGATGGAATTCTGCTATGGGGGGGGGGGGGATGGGTCCGGTGCATGAGAGCGAAGACCTGCACAGTCGTAGACCCAAAGACCCTTGTCCCAGGGGCCCACCATGAACACCCAGAAGGCGACAATAGCCGTACTGGTGTAATGCAGAGAACCTGAACGCCCTCCAACCTGGGAAGACATGGACCCCGAAGGAAGAAGGAGCAGCAAGCATAGAGAAGAGCTGAACTGACCGTTGCCACAGCAGGCCCCATGTCAGAACAGAAGTTCTCAACCACCGCAGAACTGTGGCAACAAAATCACCAGAAGCCTCGAGGCTCACCCCACCGAACAAAGGGAAAGGTGGGTTCTACACCTACGGAGCGGTCTTAGCATACGTTGGAACACAGACATGAGCACCCTAGCAGACCAACAGTTTAACCTAAGAAATGAGAACAGAGTAATGCTGCTGTTGCTGAGAAAGTCCCTGGGACCTGCAGAAAAAAAGCCCACACCCCTTCTCCTAATGGTGCCAGACACCAAGGCTGCAGAAGCAGACTCAGGAGATGAAGAACGAATGTGGAGCAGGTAAAATGTAGACAGTGTGACTTACAGGTAGAAAGGGTCCCTAGAACACACAGGTACACACACTGCGGAACTGCACCTGGAAGAGAGAGACACGAGACTGCAGCCACAGCCTCGGCAAAAAAATGGGAAGGCGACCAGATGAATTAGAACACCATGCAGACACAGTCTAGCCATATGGCAAAGGGCCGTGGACACGCCGAGTCCCGCATACGGAAGACACAGTGAAGTGAGATACCAGCCTGTAGACAGAGTAGAAGGCATGCAGAGAGGGACCTGGCCAAGAAGGTATCCCTGTAAACCAGTATGTGTTGCAGTGGGTAACCTGAACTACCGTCCACGAAGTGAAAGTGTATGGTAGTTGACCTGACATAGTAGTAAGCCATGCGGAAAACCGTCTAGCCGGCAGGCATAGGATTCCTGAGCACCCAGGGTCACTCCATTCAACCTCCCACAGGAAGCGGGCTACTAGAGTGCAGCCTATCAAACGGGCAACCTGGTGGAGTAGAAAAACCCCAACAGAAGGATTGTCCGACTGGTATCAATCCCGTATACCTGTAGGGACCCTACTTCAGATCCCTCACCTAGCTGTGGGGTACAGGAAACCTGACTATGTCCGTGGCAGCCTAGAGTTCAGGGACTGATGGCAGCGGAAACAGTGTAGACAACAGTCTGGCTGAACAAGAACACCCCCAGGTGTTTGGAAGTCGGACTGGCGATAACTGTGCCCCTGTGGAGGCCAAGAAACCCCACTCTCTGCTAGATAGAGGGAGGCAGAGGAGCCGTGGAATGCATCCCTGACATCTCGTATAGTGTCTGTGGGTCACGCTGGATCAGTTCTACGTATACCGGACACAACAGTGGGGTACCGGAACTCCAGCCCCAAATACATCAGCCGTACGATGTGTGACAGGCGGCAGAAGAAAACATGCAGACAACTGTCTGGTTTACCGGCATGGATCCACAGTGGACAGCGAGTCACACAGTCGGCACCCTGCACAGCGGTGAGGCACCGGAACTCCAGCCGCAGACACAACAGCCATGAGATGTGTGACGGCAGTGTAGTAAACCATACAGACCGTTGTCTGGCTTACTGGTATGGATCCATACTGGACAGAGTCATTTCGTCTGCACCTCGCACGGTAGTGAGGTAGTGGAAGTCCAGTTGCAGATACATCAGCCATGAGACGTGTGACAGGTGGTGTAGGAAACGATGCAGACCACTGTCTGGCTTACTGGTATGGGTCCATAGAAGACAATGAGTCATATCGTCGGCCCTCGCACAGCAGTGAGGTACCTGAACTCCAGCCGTAGATACATCAGTCGCTTGAGGTATGACAGGCGGTGTAGGCAACCATGCAGACCACTCTCTGGCTTACTGGTATGGGTCCAAGTAGACAACAATTCATCTCGTCGGACACCTCGCACAGTAGTGAGGTACCGGAAACCAGCTGTAGATACATCAGCCGCTTGATGTATGACAGGCGGTGTAGGCAACCACGCGGACCACTGTCTGGCTTACTGGTATGGGTCCCTAGGAGACAACGGGACACTCTATTGGGAACCTCAGAGAGTAGTGAAGTACCGGACTCCAGTCGCAGATACGTCAACCCTGTGATGTGTGCCTGACTGTAGTGAGAAACCATGCAGACAGTGTGGTTTACTGGTAAGGGTCCATAGTATACTATGGGTCACACCATTGGGCACCTCGCACTAGCATTGGGGTACCGAGTGTGAGCCGCGGCCGCCATGAAATGAGTTACAGGAGAGACTACTGTCTGGCATAATAATGTCAGTCCTAATCCATGCCCACACAGGAATATTCCCGAGGGCCGTGCGCAGGATGAGGGGATCCGTAGAACTATCCGCGGATGCAATAGCCAGTGGAGAAGGGAATCCCATAGCATGACATGCCAAGAAAACCCCCCTAAGATGGATGGCCTTCAGACCAGACAGATGAGGAATCTTAAACCTGAGCGTCTGGCAGAAACGCAAAAGAACTTGCTCATAGTATGGCACTCAGTGGTAGAAGGGAACATAGTGCTGGAAAATGACCCCCAGGTTCCAAGGAGACTTGAAACCCTGGTAACAACCCGCCACAGCGGTGTTCATATGTGCCACGACAGGGAGCCACAATGCCGGATTAGAAAAGATAAGGCCGGTTAACGCTGCAATAGAAATAAAATTGCAATCCAAGTATTTGCCTCAAGGGGGTGCCAAACACCACCAAATGGTCTGAGAGACCAAGAAATATCCTAAGTATAAAAATATGAAACCTAACATTTTATGGTAAAATGAGTGATGTCATTAAGCAGGACAACTGGTCGTGCAAAAAACAAGCCCTCATACTAGTCTGTGGATAAAAATATAAAATTTATGATTTTTAGAAGGTGCGGAGGAATATGAAAATGCAAAAATAAAATTGGCCTGGTCCTTAAAGGGGTACTCCTTCCCTAGACATATCCAAAGGATAGGGGATAAGATGGCTGGTCGCGAGGGTCCCGCCGCTGAGGACCCTGGGATCTCAGCTGCAGCACCATGCTGTCATTACTGCACAGAGCAAACTGGGCGATACAGGGACGGGAGCAGCCGGTGACACTTATCTTCTGGATATTCATAGCATATCCACAGTATATGGTATAGAGTGGTTCCACGCACAGAAATTTATGTGGTCGGTGCCCAAGTTAGACTGGCTTTTCAACCTCTGAATAAATCTTTCTGTAAGTCCACCACACACCAAACCTTCAGATTTACGGGGTGTGTCAAACTTTTTGCTTTTAGACCTCCCTCTGTGCACCCATTTATAGGTGATCGTGCTTGATAAAGGTTAACTGAAATGTCACCCTTTGCATTTTCATGACATTTTCAGCCACAACACGTTTCCACCGCAGAAAGTCTGCAGCATATTCTACTGCATAATCTATTGTGGAAAATGATGCAGTTAAAATTCACAAAACATCCAACCATGTGAATATACCCTAAAAAGGATGTGTCCTCAGAAAATAATCTTGTTTTTAATTCTGCATGTCAATATCTATATATAAAAGTAATTAAAAAAAAATCCTAAAATCTTGCAGTTTTCCCTTTTTTACTTTACTTAGTTTAATAATAATCTGCCTTTTCCTGTTCTGTAGAGAGAACTTTTCCACTGTCCGATCATTATTATCACAGGCAGTATTGCAATCAATAGTAAAATTCTGTTATAAAGCTGAGGGTAGATAACATAGGGTGACCATAGAATAATAGGTGGTGACATCTTACCCACTTTCTGCACAGTGACTTCTGCACAGGTCTCAGAGCATGCTCTTGGCACCAGCTTCTTATAGCCAATGGAGCTTCTGTAAAGCCTATCTCTGCACTTCTGTTAACATGCCAGATCTGCTCATCAGGCAGGATGGCTGCATAAGTTTGTATTTTAATTATTTATTTATGTTTTTTTAAACGAACGTCAAAAAAAATTTACATTTGGGGGGAAAAAATGTGAATGTTTGATTAGAGAAAAAAACTAAATACAGGTGATACATGAACTTTAATGCTAATGCATATATAAACATATCAAAGATGTGTATATTGTAAGCCAACAGCATTAATTGTGGTACATTGATGCGAATGTTAGCAATATATGTTTTGTCATATTATTGTTACAAGTATGCCGAAATAATGTATTTCGTTTTGCTAGCATTCAGTGCTGTTGGTGGATCATCATTTCGTAGGTGTGTGTGTCATTGCAGTGTGTCTATTGTACCTTGGGAAGAAGCAGTTAAAGGCTATGAACACCTTTTATAAAAAGCTTTTATATTCTTGTTTTGTTCTTATTATGGTTGTAAAACATTTTTTCCATAGATAAATACAGAACATTTAGCTTAATTTTGCTTCTACAGCCTTTGCAATGTGCTGTATAAGCTTTTTTTTTTATCTCTATACTGGTACACAATGTAAGTAATTCTCCCCTGCAAGCTGCCTTTTGGGTGCTCTTTTATCTCTCTCCAGCCTGTGGGAGAATACTTGTTCGTATTCTCTGCCCCTCCAAGTATTCCCTCCCTCCCCCAGCAGGGAGGGGGTTACACATCAGCTCAAACATTGAGAAAGCAGAAAGTTGGTCTGACAGACTTAATATCTTTCTCTGAGTTGTAGGTAAATAGTAGGGCATTTTTAATGAAGGCTATATAGAAAGTTGTTTCACCTTCCATTCAGTAAAAATTTAATTGGTGCAAAGGTGTCCGTAGCCTTTAATGGGGTTGTTGAAAAGTTTAAGAAATTAAACTAGCAGCTGAAAATCTTCTAAAAGGGGAAAAATCCTGTTAAACCTCTCCACACCTTCAGCACTGATACCTGGCTGGTCCCTGCACATCTTTATTTTCCTGCTGCAGCAATGAGGTGACTTAAATTTACCTGACTGTAGCAGTCAGTCATTGGCTTCAGTGGTGATACTAGCATGTACGGCACAAGACACTGAAATCAGTGGCAGCAGAAGTCATGTGAATGTATAGCAGTGCCTCGGGGAAATAAAGACTGTTGGGAACTCCAGAGCATCACTGTTAAAGTGATGGGGAATTTAGCAGATGAATAACGTTTGTTTTCGTGCAGTTAATCTATTTTCTTGAAGCTTTTAAGAATATTTATGGGAATAAGCTAGTGGCAGAACTAGGCATATTGTTAATAATAAATGGTTTATATGCTTGGCTCTGGCACAGAACAAATTTCAAATGGCTTGAGTCTCTTCTTCCCACTAAATAAAATGTTTGTCTTTTATTCTCCATTTAGTCGAGTCTACCTGCATTCCTTATTTCTTTCTCTCCTATTCTTGTCTTCTGTGAGTAAATGGGAACACACATCTGCCTGTTATTGGTGGCCATTGTTTTCAGTTAGTTTATTGCACTTTATCTTTCCTATATGATTTCTCGTCTTGGAGTCCTTGATAAAGCCGCCTTCATTTTGTATTATGCTATTTTCATTCTTGTTTTTCATTTCCATGTTTGTCTTGATCTTGTTATATACTCTTCATGTTCAACTTGCGTTTGGTACTGCAAGTTATATTTCTGTTTTGTAGGCATGAAGTGTTGACAGCTGAGTCTTCATTTTTGGCTCCCTTTCCTGCCGTGCATTTTCGTGCTGCATGTTTCCATGTCTTGCGCTGTTCTGTAACTGGTGATTTATTAGTACAGATAGCTTTATTTCATGTTTGCCCCCATTTCAGAATCCGAATCAAGAATTGAAGGCTGGCTTTCCATTCCAAACAGAGGGAATATTAAAAGACATGGCTGGAAGAAACAGGTATAAACACTTATATGGAGCGTTTAGCAGTGGAGAACTGTAGGCACATTTTGATGTAGTCACATTCAGAAACTTCTTGTGATCAGGTTTATCCCTTTTTTTCCCCAAACAGTGGATGCACTGCTTTTTCAAAGTACAGGATTTTGAATTAAATGTTTAGATTAAAGAAGCAGTACTTTTTTCCTACACCCACAGTTCACATGTCAACATTTTAACCTTCCTGTCCTGTGGCTCCTGTATCATAGTACAATGTTCTTAGCCAGTGACACTTATTTCCTTTTAAGCTGCAGAGCGTATTGTTTAGAGCTTGGGGGGTTTTGACAGTGCTGTTCGCCAATCACCAGCCGTGGTGATATGCTGCGGCACTGTGATGTCATGTTTACAGCTCTGACCAGTGAAGCAGACTGTCAGCAGAGACCCAACGTCCTGATACCAAAGCTACGAGGAATCGAAGGAAGGCGGGTTAAACTTTTTCTAATATTTTATTAAGCAGTCTGAAGGCAATTCTAAATTAAAACATTCCACAGACAACCAAGTTTTTATTTCTGGTTTCCTCATACTATTATGAGGACAAAATTATGTAGTTGTGCATTTCATTCGTAAAAAAAACAAAACAAATTTCACTCGTGAGGTAGTAAATTTTTTTTCCACATCAAATACATTTAATTACGAAATGTTCACTCTTCCATACAGTATGTTGTGGTTAGCAGTAAGAAGATACTGTTTTACAATGATGAGCTGAATAAGGAACAGTCCAACCCATCCATGGTACTAGATATAGAGTAAGTATTACACAACTAGTTTTCTTTTCCCTTACATTCATTAATAAATGTTAAAGGTTTACCCAAATGTTATTTGAAGATGACCAATTGTATTATATCCTATAGAATGTCACAAAAGCTAAACTGCATCTAGAGAATTTACAGTAATAACATGTTTTTTTTTAAATATTTTTTTTTATATATAGTAAGCTCTTCCACGTCCGCCCAGTTACACAAGGAGATGTTTATCGAGCCAATACCGAAGAGATCCCGAAGATATTCCAGGTAAGTTTCTCATTTAACACTTCCTGGAGACTGTAATAGTATGACACTATCATGATCTTATGCCTCAAGAGATATACTTTCTCACTGGATCTGACATCAACTAAAATACAGATCTGCATGTTACACAGCACAGTAGCCTGGGCAACCACACATTGCCCAGCAAGTATTTTTTGTGGGCCTAGTAAATATATAAAAAACACTACAGCAGAGATAAGTAAAACTTTGTGCCAAAAATATGTCTGGTTGCATAACGTTATAAGGAGGTGGGGCTTAGTTTAAAGTAGACACATTTGCACAGGGCAGGGATATGGACTGAGTGAGCCACCTTAAAGGAGAACTCCAGAATAGAAAAATTGTCCTCCATACTGCCGGCAGTAAAAAAATAGATACATACCTACCTTCGCTCCTCCGGTAACCCACTTCGGTCTCCGCCGCAATCCTCTTTTTGCTGGTGGTCAGCGAGTCATACTGCACTCAGTCAATCACCGGCCTCAGCGAAGTCCCGACTCAGTCGGCGATAGGCTGAGCGGCAGTGTGACATTTTCTGCCGAGGCCGAAAACGTCACATTGCCGCTCAGCCTATCGCCGGCCGAGACGGGACTTCGCTGCGGCCGGTGATTGGCACCTGTAGAGCGCAGGAAGGTATGTATCTATTTTTTTTACTGCCGGCAGTATGGATGACAATTTTTCTATTCTGGAGTTCTCCTCCTGAGGGTACTCCGGTGGAAAACTATTTTATTTTTATAAAAATCAACTGGTGCCAGAAAGTTAAACAGATTTGTAAATTACTTATATTAAAAAATCTTAATTCTTCCAGTACTTATTAGCTGCTGAATACTACAGAGGATATTCTTTTCTTTTTAGAACACAGTGCTCTCTGCTGACATCTCTGTTCATTTTAGTAACTGTCCAGAGCAGCATATGTTTGCTATGGGGATTTTCTCCTACTCTGGACAGTTCTTAAAATGGACAGAGATATCAGCAGAGAGCTCTGTGTTCCAAAAAGAAAATAATTTCCTCTGTAGTATTCAGCAGCTAATAAGTGCTGGAAGGATTAAGATTTTTTTAATAAAGTAATTTACAAATCTGTTTAATTTTCTGGCACAAGTTGATTTAAAAAAAAATAAAAATAAAAAGTTTTCCACCGGAGTACCCCTTTAAACAAAAATGCATCAAATTTTGTGCACGTTCTTGGTAAAGAAATAAGCAAAACTAATAAATAAGCAAAACTAATACACTGCACAGTCTAATGATGTGACAAATTCTGAGCCACAGTTATACATTGACCTAGTCTAAGTTTACACTGTATCACTAAGACCTTTTTTTTTCTCGGTCGGGTATATCTTGCTGCCCCTAGGAGGCTGACACTAAACAACATAAACAAAAGTCGGCCCCTCCTGACAGGATATACCTTGCCTTCTGACCGTGAGCTAATCCGTTTTAGCCTAGTGTTAGTAGGAGGCAGACACAGGTCTGGAGTTCTCCAGACTGGTCTTTTGCTTTTTTGTTTTCTAGCTAGGGCCGTCTATGTAGGTTTTTTCCTCCCTTTTGTTTCTGTTTTCAGGTGGGGGTTCAGGAGCATGGTGCTACGGCTTTGGCCTACTCGCTGGACTTTAGCTCCGCCCACTCCCTGTCTGTTGGGCATTCTGATGGCACTCCTGTCCCCTTCTCCCCCACTGGCCTGTGACATGTTAGCTGGTGCATCAGGGGTCACTGTTTCTCCTATGAGCGCGCTTGGGGGTGGGGGGGTACCAGGTGCCTCCACCTTCTCCTCCAATAGGCGTCTTGGGTGGCCATGCTGCTCATGTAGCTACACTCCCCTTCTTATGTGTGGACCAGCTCCTCTCTCTTCCTCTCTGCCTGGACCGAGTCCTTGCTCCTCACAGCTGCAGCTTGTCTCTCCTCTCCATCTGCGGGACACAGGACCTGGGTGAGATTGCTCCATTTTCTCTGCTGACTTCTTTTTTATTTTATTTTTTATTTATTTATTCCTTTGTCTGACCCCAGACCCAACTCTCACTGAACCGCCCCCGCCCCAGCCACCCCCCACCCCGACACATGACCGCAGCCCTAGTCCCTTATTACTCTTGCAGGGGCAGGAAAACCAAAATGCCTGGTGGTTCTGCTTAGTCCACCTGTCCCGCCTGCTCTCCGCATGCCCCAGTCTTTCTGTGCACACTCAGGATGTTCCCCCGGATCGTGGGGTTTCTGCTCCCCCTCCGGAGTGGGCCTCCTTCCTTTCACAGTCTATTTCCGATCTGGCACAGGTCTCCCAATCCGTGGTTACTGCCTTGGAACGGTCTTCCTTACGTCTGCTCTCCAGGGAGGCTCACTCAGTCTCACCTGATCACCCTTTAAAGCGCTCTCACAAGCACCCTAAGTGTTGCCCTCTGGCTCTTCGCCGAAGTCCTGAGCTCTGGATGCCCCCTCCCCCTCATGGGCCTTGCTCCTCTTCTCCAGCCCCTCAGCAGCGTCCTCACTCTAGTGGCCGCTCTCCAGGTTGCTGTCCAAGGTCTCCGGCTCTCCGTCCAGATCCACCTCGCCTACGTCTAAGGCTACCTCCGCATGTTCCCAATTTCCTGGGGAACTGCAGGATGTGGTGTCTGATTCTGCCTCTGATCCAGAGGACTGGGCCAGCGTGTCTGACATGGTGGACAGCTTGGTGTCAGCCATCAGGGACACCTTTCGCCTAGAGGACCCCCGGAACGTCGGACCCATCTCCGGTAGTTTCCCCCCGCTGCTCTCCCAAGGTTTTCAGTTCTCATACTGAATTTGATTCCTTACTGGATGCAGCTTGGAAGCACCTTGCAAGTGCTTCCAGGGGACCAAGAAAATTCAGGTGCAGTTTCCGTTTTCTCAAGACTTTATTGGAGTGGACAATGCCACCTGCCGTAGATCCTCCGTTTTCCAGCTTGTCGAAATCTACTACTCTAGCATTGGCGGATACGGTGTCCTTTAAGGATCCTGGGGACAAGAAGATTGAAAATCTGAACAAAGTCGGTAGGATGTTGGCGCAAGCCTTGAGAGATAAAAGGGCCTCATCGATCAAAGTCCCCTCTCACTGATAATATCCTTAGTTCCACTCATATTATACTGGGCATATGACCTTGTGGGGGAGGGAAGAGTTCCTCCTCCCCCCCCCCCCCCCCCCCTCCTCGCAAGATATTCTCTACTACTTGCAACGTACAGGCCAAATTCGCCTTTGAAGCAGCAGGCTCATCTTTGCTCCCTGCCTTTGCTTCTGCTTGGGTATCCAAGGCTTTATCTGTTTGGGCTTCCCAACTCCGCCAGGGCATTTTGTCTGGTGCCCCTCCTGAACATTTGTCAGATCTCGCACTTCAACTCTCCAACGCTGGAGACGACCTATGCTCTGCTTCCCTGGAATCCGTCCGCTGTGTAGCCTTTAATACCAGTGACCTGGTGGCGATTCGTTGCTCCATGTGGCTGAAAGCCTGGGATGCTGATGCCGCTTCGAAGAAGTCTTTTCTGGAACTACCCTTCTCCGGTACCCAGCTCTTCGGGAAACGCCTGGATGAGATTATCTCAGAGGCTACTGAAGGTAAGAGCTGCCACCAAATAGACCTCGCCACACCGATTCCTGACGAAAGTTAACCTCCTTTTGGTCCTTTGCCTCAGGTCGTTCAGTCAAGCCGGCGACCTCACAAGATTGGAAGGCTCCTTACTTTAAGGTGCGCCCTTCCTGAAAGTCGGATGGCCATCCCGGCCGCTTCGCAGCAAAGTTTGGTAACTGCAAACCTCCCTCCACCTGAAGGGATGACCCCACCCGTACCTTCTTCTTGGATGGAAGGTCGTCTGTTCCTGTTCCCAGGACATTTGGTTAGCTCAGATACAGAATTCCTGGGTCCGAGACATTGTTTCAGACGGTTATCGGATCCTCGGGATCGCTTCTTTCGATCCCACCCTCCTTGTTCCCCCTCTTTTGCGGCAGCCTTTCGGGTCGCATTGCAGACCCTTCTCGCTCAGGGAGTGATAATCCCAGTTCCTCCCAAGGAGCATTTTTCAGGGTTCTACTCAAATCTTTTCCTTGTCCCCAAGAAGGGGGGCTCTGTCCGCCCTATCCTGGATCTGAAGCTCCTCAACCGCCACTTGCTCCTGCTGCATTTCACATTGGAGTCTCTCCATTCTGGCGTCCATGGATCAGGGGGGAGTATCTTTCCTCCGTAGATATCTGGGACGCATATTTTTACATCCCCATTTTTCTGGCTCATCGGCGGTATTTCCGCTTCGCTGTACCGAGGGCCATTTTCAGTTTGTGGCTCTTCCCTTCGGCCTGGCCACAGCCCCCAGGGTTTTCACCAAGGTCATGGCGTCGGTGATTGCCATCCTTTGTGCTCGGAGTGTGTCAGTGATCCCATACCTGGCCGATCTCCTGGTCAAGGCTCCATCCCGTGCCCAGAATTAGGAGTCTCCATCTCACAATGCAAACCTTGTCCCGTTTTGGCTGGGTGATCAACTGGGAGAAGTCCAATCTGTCACCCACCAGGCATCTTTTTTTTCTCCGCCATCCTGCTCTGATTCCCATTTGCTCATGCATGGAAGTCCTGGGTTGGATGGTGGCGGCCATGGAAGCCGTCCCCTTCGCCCAGTTTCATTGTCAACTTCTTCAGCTGGCCCTTCTGTCACAGTGGGACAAGTCTCTGCTTTCCCTTGACCACAGGATTCTTCTACCCCCACCAGTCTTTGCCAGTCTCTCCTCTGGTGGCTCCACTCATCACAACAGATGCGAGCCTCGGCAGTTGGGGAGGAGTCTTTTTTTTTTTCTATGGTGTGAGTCTGTCATTCTCATCAGTCGTTTTTTCCCTTCCGCGTCCTCTTTCCTTTTAGCAGTCTGGCCTTGAACAGCGTTTGGCCCTCAGTTCTCTTAAGGGTCAAGTGTCGGCTCTTTCCATCCTCTTCCAGCGCCCCCTGGCATCCAACTCTTACATCTGCACCTTTCTGCGGGGCGGAGCTTATGAGTCTCCGCCGTAGAGGTCCCCCCACTCCACCATGGGATCTGAACCTTGCACTTGTTGCCTTTACAGGGGGCTCCTTTTGAACTTCTCCGGGGCATTCCTCTTCGCATCCTTTCCTGGAAAGTGGCTTTCCTCATTGCGGTCACTTCCATCCGGAGGGTTTCTGAGTTGGCAGCTCTCTCCTGCCATTCCCCCTATATGGTTCTGCATCAGGAAAAGGTCGTTTTCCGGCCAGTTCCTTCCTTTTTGTCCAAGGTGGTCTCCTCCTTTCACCTGAACAATCTTATTGTTCTTCCCTCTTTTTCCCAGCTCCGTCCCATCCTAAGGAGCGCTCGCTCCATTGTCTTGATGTGGTTTGGTCTGTTCGGACTTTCCTTTGTCACCTCATCTTTCCGTCAGTATGACTCCTTCTTTGTTCTTCCGGAGGGTCGTCGCAAAGCGACCATCTCGCGGTGGATATGTTCTGCCATCTCAGAAGCCTACCGCTGCAAAGGGAAGACTCCACCCTTTCGGGTCACAGCTCATTCTACTTGTTCCATTGGGGCCTCCTGGGCTCTCTGACAGTGCCTCAGCCTTGCAAGTCTGTAAGGCTGCCACGTGGTCGGCCTTGCACATGTTTACAAAGTTCTACCAGGTGCGCACAGTTGCATCTGCTGACGCCAGTTTGGGTCACAAGGTGTTGCAGGTGGCGGTTGCTCAGCCTTCCGCCTGACTCTTTTGGTTTGGGTTCTATCCCGCACCATGACCTGCTTTGGTACATCCCACGGTTCCTGTGTCCCCCAATGGAGCCGACTGAGAAAAGTAGATTTTTTTTTTTATGCTTGCCATAAAATCTTTCTCGGACGATCCATTGGGAGACACAGCACCCACCCATTTGTTGTCATTGACTTCGGTTCGGTTGTCTGTCGGGGGGTTTCATGGGGTTGTTTTTTTAGTTGTGGGATCCCTCAGACAACCTTTTGTTTCTCCTTTCGGTCCTCTCCTATATCCTACCAGGAGGGGCTGACTTCTTTTTTGAATGTTGCCTACTGTCAGCAAGATAAACCCACGGTTCCTCCGAGAAAGAGATTTTACGGTAAGCATAAAAAATCTACTTTTATCTGCCTCTTTTTCATCTTGTTACTTACTTTCAATTTAATGTTTTGCACTCAATATAAGAGTTGTTCCCTTAAGAAATTACCCACTGTTGACCTGATAGGAGGCTTTTAGGACAATTATCTATTGGTACTTGGAGGTTTCCTTATGTGATTTGATATATTGAACATAAAAAGCACTGATAGTCTAGTTTAAAGTTTTAGCCAACCTTATAGAATTCATGTGAATTGGGCAGGTCCTGTCTATTTTTGTCTATGGTCCATGGGTTCTGCTGTTAAACCGATCTCAAAATACTGTTAAAAACAGCTCAGGCAACCTCTGTAATAATGTAAAATATATGAAATAAAAAAAAAAATACTATTAGAAAACAGAAACAGATTAGAAAAAAGAACCTGTTTCCGTCTCCTAATCAGAAAAAAATTGGTGATATGTTCCCTTTAATATAAGTTTACATTATATATTCTTCATCCTGTCAGATACTTTATGCCAATGAAGGAGAGTGCAGGAAAGATTTGGAATTGGATCCAGTGCAGCAAGTGGAGAAGACCAGTTTCCTCAACCACAAAGGGCATGAGTTTATCCCTACACTCTATCATTTCCCAGCAAATTGTGAAGCTTGCTCTAAACCTTTGTGGCATGTTTTCAAACCGCCTCCAGCACTGGAATGCAGAAGGTGCCATGTTAAGTGCCATAGGGACCACCTGGATAAAAAGGAGGAGCTCATAGCCCCATGTAAAGGTCAGTAGAGTTTTATTTTATTTTTTTTTATTTATTTTTTTAAGGGGACCAATCAGCTACAGAATTCAGATGCTGTGTCCGTGAGTCTCATGCAGCATTTTAAAAATAATTAACGTAGGCATGGGAGCGCGGTTCCAGTGACATTTAGTTACACTGCCTCTACCTTCCTCCCAGCCACTCAGGCTTAATTGACACCCTAAGTCAGTGATTCCCAACCGGGGTGATTCCAGGTGTTGGAAAACTACAACTCCTAGCATGCCTGAACAGCCTTTGACTGTCCAGGCATGTAGGGAGTTGTAGTTTTGCAACATCCGGAGGCACCTTGGTTGGGAATCACTGCCCTAAGTGATGGTTTCCATGCAGTTTCCAGCACTCGGTTATCAATCAAGCCTCAGTGGCTAGTAGGAGGGTGGTTACAGTATGACTACATGCCGCTGCAGCTCCAGACCCCTGCCTACTTACTGGGCACTAGGAGTTAGTTGGTTATTTTGAAAATGCTGTGCTGCAGAAGATTTACAGGCAAAGTGCAGTGGCCAGTTTATTAAAGCATAAGGGAACTGCCTTAAGTCTATACTTTATTGTCTTAATTGTAACGTAGTTGTTGTTGGTGCTTTACAATCTGCACTAGTCTTTAGAGTTGCATTCACTTTTGTTAATTGTGTTTGCCTATGAGCCTCAGCCACCTTTTGGTATGTTAGCAGTGACCTTGGATGGTCAGTGAGCAAAAAATAAAAATTATGCAATTTGTGTAGCCCTTTGAGGCCCACACTATTTCTGTAACTCAGAGAGCTATGAACTTCCTGTATTCACAAATGTACTTATGTTTATTTTTCCTAAATGATCTCCTCTTCTGAATTTCATAGTGAGTTATGATGTTACAAGTGCAAGAGATATGCTGCTGTTGGCATGCACTCAGGATGAACAGAAAAAATGGGTCACTCATTTACTGAAGAAAATACCCAAAACGCCACCATCAAATTTTGTTCGTGTCTCCCCAAGGAGTATGTCTACTAGGTCAACAAACCAGTCCTTCCGGAAGCCTACAAAAACTGGTTCAGGAAAAGCTAGGTAAGTGTTTCTGTAAAACTAGATGTTGTGCATAAACTATGTGCATTACTATGTTCACGTTGATTTCCTGTACAGGACTATTTGTAAATGCTTCAGTTCTATAATTTCATAAAACTTGTGACAGGTCATTAAAAAGACTGCAAGGTCCTTTCTACTGCTGTACTCCATCCACTACAGCCTGCTTTTCCGAGAATTAAGATGGCCTTGATTGAGATTCCAGTCTATGGCCCATCTTCATTCTGTATATTTTCTGAAGTTGTAGGAAATGATCAGTGGCACTTGCCACAACTTTGGGTTTTCCACAGTATCAAAGGAATTCCATTTCATGCTCCAGTATGTTACTGTAGAAAGGACTTTAGCACACCTTTTAAGAGTATCTGTCATCAAAGAAAACTTTTAATATGATGTTCCTGGTGTGAAACTACTAATCTTTCTAATGTATGTTCGGTTTCAAAACCCACTTTTTTATGATTTATCCGCATTTGAATTTTTGACAACTAGGCGTCAAACTTCTACGCCCGCTTGCACTCTCCGCACAGGCTTTGTACTTGTGCTGGACTGGCACAAGCCCAAAAGTCTGGGAGGAATCAGTCTGCCTGCTGTGTGAAGGGCGGAAGTCTTATCCGGCAGGTGCCTGCTGGGTAACGCCCCCTCAAGCTAGCCAAAGCTTACAGGGAGTAAGCAAGCTTAAAAAAAAAGTACTTAAAATTGGACAAAAAAAAGAATATGGGAGACATGTAAGCAAGAGAGGGACCTAGGAGGAGACTAAAAATAGGTAGGTAACATGATGGCAGGTACTCTTTTAAGCACAGGAGGTGAGATCCATTCAGCCCATTGTTATACAGAGTTTTCAAACTTTTTAATTAAAAAGCAGGATGTATTTGTCCTCTTGAGGTTCATGATGTAGAAGGCTGCTTGGTTTCCGGGCCTGGACCGTCCAAGTTTTTTCCTACCTCTCAGACACGTAGCATGAGTTTATTTTGATTCAAACCCCAGTGAACTGCTAAACTGCGTGAAAGGTCCTAGAGAGGTGATATGTACAATACATATTTGCTAAAACTGTCTAAATAAAATCCGTTATGTAATTTTTTTTCACGACTTCTCTCTTCCAGCTAATCTTAGATGGTTACTGTGCATTCATGAAGCTGGTCTTCCACATTACAGACTGGTGCAAAGAAGCTGCTACAGTATATATATCAGCAACAGAGTAACAGGCTTTCAGGGTGACTTTTTCTTCCTCTTCCCATTGCTAAAGCACAGAAAGTGTGAATGAGGGTCTTTTCTTGTGGGCTTGTCTAAAGATAGAATAGATGGATTATTACTATGTAATGCCAGTTGTTAAAGCTTAGCTATGTTTATTTTCATATATATATTTATATTATTCAAATCAATGTAAAGATGTTCTTTGGATATCTATGAAAGCCTGTTGGTTATAATGGAAAGCAAGCGTATGCACAGTTGAGGATTGGAGCAACTTCGCCACACGTGTATAGCAGAGGAATATGTCTCAATGAGTACAGATGTTCCTGTATATTATCTCCATCTTCCTGAAGACTACAAATTCTTGCAAAAAGTGACCACTTGAACTTTAGTGCCTTCACTTTTAGGCTGTTGGTAGCCTTATGGCAAAAGCACTCGCAGGAGGACGGCGTCTGTTATGTGCTTTGCGTATATATCACAGCCGTTCATCAAAGTGAAAGGTCAACCTATAATTTTATCTATGCATTTTATTTCTTTTATTATTTTGTTTTTTTTGCCAAGCCATATTGAAATGTGTTTAATACATAGAGGCATTAGAAACTAACAGTACAATCCAAGTTTTATGTGTGTTTTGAATACATTGTTTTTGTTCATTTTGTATTGTTTTTTTTTGCCTTACACTTTTTAAAGATAAAGAACGTTAAGTTAACGGACATATAAAATATGTATGCACTGTGTGGACTTGTAAATTATTTGTTAGAACACTTTATTGGGTATTGCTTTTGTTTTCCCTTTTTAGTGCCTTATGTCATTTATTTTACTGCCATGTTTTCTCTTCATTTTATGGGCACAAAACGTATATACTGAAAAAATACCCTTTCCAGTTAACAGGTTTCATCAGTGTCATTTCACACTGCTTTTAATGGAGGGAGATAGAAATGCCATTTGCAAATGGGTTTAGATACAAATGTTGATTTTAATTTTATTTTTATTTTATTTTTAGATGTCCGTTTTACATTCCTAGTAGATTAACCCATTATTTCTAGGGTTTTAAAGCTCTGGTTAGCTCCATATTGGAGCTAATCAATATTTTAGCCAGCAACCATCTAGTAATGTGTCAGGACTATCCTGTTGCTGTCCAGCAATAGACCTTAAAGGCCAGGCCTTGAGCAGGTACACAAGGAGTTGCAGCTGGTTCCATTGACCTGCCCATTCCTTACAATTACAATCATTGAACGTTATTGCTTGGAAGATATTTTCTGCTATTCTTTAGTCTGCTTTCTTTCTTGGTTTTTGAGAAGACATATCATGTGGTTTCTGAACAATCACTGAGCTAAACTACCTGCTATGGTTTGTTTTAAAATATGCTGAGCATACAAGCTTGAAAGCATTAAAATAGTGTTTCACGTTTTTATAAACTCTTGATAATATATGGATTCTAATGTAAATGTTTCTGCTTATTAGCAGAAACAGATTAAGATATGGGCAATAATGGTTTATTTGTATTTTTTTTTTTTTTTTTTTTTACCAAATACCTCCTCAATAATTTATAATGGCTTTGCAGTTTCATTTCTTAAACAAAAATAGAAAAAAAAAAAGCACTGGAACCCTAGTTTGTCTGAAGGTGACTTGCATGTTACAAGTGGTATTGAATCCGCACTGATGGATATGTAATAATAAACATATCTGTTATTAATATGCTAATGACTGTGTGATCATTTTGAAAAGAAATAAAAAATTATTTATAGAACTTTAGTTTTCTATTTATTCTTGTGGAATATGCTGCTACTGTTCCACCCATCTTCAGGTATTTATCTGGGAAGTTTGATGCATCAAGGAGTCCTACCCTTTTTTATTTTATTTTTATTTTTTTTGAGTCAGAAAGAAGCGTGCCTCACTCAACACCCCAACTCAAGCCATTCTCAGTTAGGGTGCGTTCCCACAGGGCGTATACGCAGCGTATTTGACGCTGCGTAAATTTTACGGCAGCAGCGGGAAATACGCTGCGTATCCCTTGCTCACTATACACACAGGGCTTTCCGGCGGCAGCCCTATGTGTGTAGTGAGTTTTGGAGGTGGGGCCGCGTGTCAGACACGCCGACACATGGCCCCGCCTCCAAAACTCGCTACACGCATAGGGCTGCCGCCGGAAAGCCCTGTGTGTATAATGAGCAAGGGATACGCAGCGTATTTCCCGCTGCTGCCGTAAAATTTGCGCAGCGTCAAATGCGCTGTGTATACGCCCTGTGGGAACGCACCCTAAAGGAGTACTTCAAATTTCTGGGTTGCTTGTGATGATTAAACAAGATCTTCATATTGTTGGAAGAAATTAATCCTTTCATTTTCACAGGTCTGCGATAAAAAAAAGCCATGACAGACAGGTGAAGTTAAAATGCTCACAACACCTCTTGATGAATTTCTCGAGGGGTTCATTTTATAAATTAGACTGTTGGAAATGTTCTTTATACTGGCATCACAGGGCCTCAGCAAATGTATATGTTGCCTGAAATAAAAAAACATTCTAGCAAAATTCATGCCAAATAGGGCTCCTCCTATCAAACACACAGTAGGACATATTGCCTCATGGCAGGGAATGGGTTTGACGTCAGCCATTATCCCTGCTTTGTTAGTTATTAGCCCATTACATGCACTTAAAGGGGTACCCCACCCATTGACATCTTATCCCTTAGGGGATAAGATGTGTGATCACGGGGGTCCTGCCGCTGGTGAGCCCCGCGGTCTCCCTGCTGCTCCCGGCGTTCATTTAGAACATCGGGTGCAGCACCAGAGGCTCGTGACGTCACGGCCATGCCCCCTCAATGCAAGTCTAGGGTAGGGGGCGTGACATCCGTCACGCCCCCTCCCATAGACTTGCATTGAGGAGGCATGGCCGTGATGTCACGAGCGGGGTGTGACCGTGACGTCACGAGCCGGGTGTGACCGTGATGTCACAAGCCTCCGCATCGCCAGTCATCTGGCACTGAACATCCTTTGGATAGGGGATAAGAGGGTCTAGGGGCAGAGTACTCCTTTAAGCAGAAGCAGGGCGCACATACACAGCCAAATAACATGATGGGGAAACGTGCTGGCATGTGCCAGCCTGTGTTACATCTGATTGAGTTGTTTGGGCAGTGCTGTGTTCCTGTATATCATCTGAGGCACAGACCGTTCTGAAGTAAAGGGGAAAGAGGCGCAGACCAGGGAGGATGGCTGATGTATTTAGTAAAACACCTCGTGTTCCTGGAAAACATGCATTAAAATAGAATGGCATTTTTAATTCTTCCATGTGGTCTTTATTTCTATGAAACATCTAAAGGAATAACAAACTTCCTAAATGCCATCTTTAAAAAGGTACAGTTTTTAAATGGTGGGATTTGTGAAGGGTTTTTAATATATAGGCTTATTAAAGACACTAATATTTTTATTTTATGCACCAATTTAAAATCTGTTTTGGAAAATGTAAAAAATTGGTGCTTAAAGTAGAAGTTTCCTAACATCATAAAAGAAATCAAAGTTGAACAGCACTTTGTGCATTTTCCTATTCACATGCAGGAAGTTCACCAATCGCTGACCTCAGCAGTGACCTGCCTCTACCAGTGATTGGCTAAGCCAGTGGTCTCAAACTGTGGCCCTCCAGATGTGGCAAAACTTCAACTCCCAGCATGCTGTTGGCTGCAGGCATCGTGGGAGTTCAAGTTTGGCAACATCTGGAAGGGCCACCATTTGAGACCACTGGACTAAGCATTTGCTTCCTGTGTGTTGATAGGAAAGCAAGTGGCGCTGCTAATTACCAAACAATAAACTTCCTGGTACTTTTGAGTTGTACAGTAGATTAAAAGGTCTTTCTGTTTAGAGTTCAGTTGTTTGGTAAATATATTTCTCCTTCTTTGTAACTCCTTAGCAACCAGTGTCATAGTGAAGGTCCTGATGATGAGGCTGCTAGTGACCTGGTTAATATTCTGAACTTGGTAACTTTGCCAGTCAACATGCAATGTTTTTGTTCGCCTCATGCAGCCACATGCCAAACACTGACATCCATGTGTGAATGGTCCTGGTAAGGCTGTAGTGCAACCTCTGCAGATTACAAGTTCTTTAGTAGTCTTAAATATAAACCTTCATTTTGACACAAAAAATGCTGAAGTTCCATATCCCAATAACTGTCAGGTTCTAAAAGTACACAACACTATTTAGCTTCATCATTTTAAAAACTGCTTAAATAAGGTTCAGGGTAACCACTCCTTTTACATAATGTGAGCTAGTAATACAGGACTGCTTTCTTTAATTCATACTATTCTATCTGATCAAGATTTTAAGTATTTGCTTTTACAGTTGTCAAAGACCTGTTTCCATGGATTCACTGGCGCCTAATGTCAGAATTTTGGTGTAACTAGAATACCAGTGACAATGATACATCATCCATTTGTAGGAGTCATGGTTTGCATTTTGTCATTTTGGGAAATTGTTGGACAGAGCCTGAAGGCTGTCTGGACCTTCTGCTATGTGCCTACATCATTTCAGTGGGTGGAGGTACTGATCCAGTTATCAGATAACTCACTGAAGGAAGAAATACATTGCTCCAGTGCAAATGCTGTGCACACCATCTGGGAGATATCTCAAAAACTTTCCAGAGGGAAAGTTGCTGAGTTGCCCATAGCAACTAATCAGATCCCTTCTTTCATTTTTTCAGAGGCCTTTTTAACCCCTTAAGGACTCAGCCCATTTTGGCCTTAAGGACTAAGACAATTTAATTTTTACGTTTTCATTTTTTCATCCTCGCCTTCTAAAAATCATAACTCTTTTATATTTTCATCCACAGACTAGTATGAGGGCTTGTTTTTTGCGCGACCAGTTGTCGTAATGACATCACTCATTATATCATAAAATGTATGGCGCAACCAAAAAACACTATTTTTGTGGGGAAATTAAAATGAAAAACGCAATTTTGCTAATTTTGGAAGGTTTCGTTTTCACGCCGTACAATTTATGGTAAAAATGACGTGTGTTCTTTATTCTGAGGGTCAATACAATTAAAATGATACCCATTATTACATACTTTTATATTATTGTTGCGCTTAAAAAAATTCACAAACTTTTTAACCAAATTAGTACGTTTATAATCCCTTTATTTTGATGACCTCTAACTTTTTTATTTTTCCGTATAAGCGGCGGTATGGGGCTAATTTTTTGCGCCATGATCTGTACTTTTTTTTGATACCACATTTGCATATAAAAAACTTTTAATACATTTTTTATAAAATTTTTTTAATAAAATGTAATAAAAAATAAAAAAAGTAGGAATTTTGGACTTTTTTTTTTTGTTCACGCCGTTCACCGTACGGGATCATTAACATTTTATTTTAATAGTTCGGACATTTACGCACGCGGCGATACCAAATATGTCTATAAAAAAATTTTTACGCTTTTTGGGGGTAAAATAGGAAAAAACGGACGTTTTACTTTTTTATTGGGGGAGGGGATTTTTCACTTTTTTTTTTTTACTTTTAAATTTTTTTACATTTTTTTTTTACACTTGAATAGTCCCCATAGGGGACTATTCATAGCAATACCATGATTGCTAATACTGATCTGTTCTATGTATAGGACACAGAACAGATCAGTGTTTTCGGTGATCTTCTGCTCTGGTCTGCTCGATCTCAGACCAGAGCAGGAGACGCCGGGAGCCGGACGGAGGCAGGAGAGGGGACCTCCGTGCGGCGTTCTGAATGATCGGATCCCCGCAGCAGCGCTGCGGGCGATCCGATCATTCATTCAAATCGCGCACTGCCGCAGATGCCGGGATCTGTATTGATCCCGGCACCTGAGGGGTTAATGGCGGACGCCCGCGAGATCGCGGGCGTCGGCCATTGCCGGCGGGTCCCTGGCTGCGATCAGCAGCCGGGATCAGCCGCGCATGACACGGGCATCGCTCCGATGCCCGCGGTTATGCACAGGACGTAAATGTACGTCCTGGTGCGTTAAGTACCACCTCACCAGGACGTACATTAACGTCCTGCGTCCTTAAGGGGTTAAGAATGAAAGAAGCAATCTGATTGGTTGCTATGAACAGCTTTTCCTCTGTACAGGTTTTGATAAATATCTCCCCCATGATTTTAATTAGTATTATAAATAAAAAGGGAGAGATTTATCAGCCTGTCCAGAGGAAAAGTTGACCAGTTGCCCATAGCAACCAATCAGATCGCTTCTTTCATTTTTAGAGGCCTTTTCAAAAATGAAAGCAGTAATCAGGTTGCTATGGACAACTGGTCAGATTTTCTTCTGTACCGGTTTTGATAAATCTTCCCCAAAGCGTTTCAATTTTATGTTAAGATATGAAGTTATTGCTGGAACAGCCAGTCATAGGTGCCTCAAAGGCTCTGCCAGTTATCCCGTGCTCTGTGGGCTGCTCCAACTAGCTACACTGATGGTTTTTGTGAAGATTTCCTGGGGCACAGCCTGATATAGTATCATCTGGGTTGGAAGTTGGGCAGCCCTGATGTGAGAAGTGGAGATCAGACGCATGGTAGTAAAATTAAAGCATAAGCACCGTTTCACACAAGTGTTCCAATACTTGGTGTTGGTCAGCTGGACTAGGGGAGCGCTTATTGTAGTTTGTGGTAGAATCTTCTGCTTTGTTCAAGTCTTTCCTAGATTCCTGAATATAACCCACAGACCACTGTTTGCGAAGGCGTGTTTCAATAGTTGGCTGTCTGCAGGGTTCAAACCCAGGTGAGGTACTCAAAATGTATCCTCTGCAATGTACTTTGTGGTTCACAGACAATGTAGGGTGTAACGCAACAGCTACAAGGATACCAGACCCAGCCAGAAGCCCAGTAGTGTCCGCTTTCTTCTTTACCCCCTTAGATGTGGACATCTAATAGCAGGCTTTCACAGATCCTTATTCTTCACTTTGCAGGGGCTTTTGGTTCTAAGTGCACCTGGCACTATAGGCCTGCTCGACTTACATATTTGGGAAGAATTATTAAAACCTGTGCAGAGGAAACGTTGGGCAGTTGCCCACTGCAACCAATCAGAGTGCTTCTTTTATTTTCAGAGGCTTTTAAGAAAATTAAAGAAACTATCTGGTTGCGTTGGGCAATTTTTCTTTTTCAGAGGTTTGGATAAATCTCCACTATTGTCTCTCCTGCTTGCCCTATTCTGCAGAGCATGTACACTAGATGGAACATGTGGCAGAGTAGGAAAAAAGTGATACAATGTGAACAACAATCAGCGCTAGGTTTTTCCAAGCAGGGCTGTAACATGACAAGAAAAGCGAGGCAGGTGTTGCTGTCAATGTCTCAGGACTCGCAAAGGGCTGATAAGTGGCAAACTGCAAATCACTGGGAACTAGCCAGCAGCTGCTGAGCGGAAAAGCTGGATGACAAAGGTGGTTGGCTTAGGCTGGGTTCACACCACGTATTTGCCATACAGTTCCTGCATACGTTTTCAATATGAAAACAGTATGCATTGACTCTCCATTGAAAACCGTTTGCCAAATGATGGATCCAGCTGTGTCCGTTTTGCATCTACCACGGTTTTCGATCCGGGTGTAAAACCGTATTGAAACTGTATACAGGTTTTTTTTTTAACATGGGAGACGATGGGAACCGTATGTGCATACAGTTCCATCTGGTTTGCACCATACGGTTTTTTGACTTTGCACCTGTGCAGTGCACACTGAGTTTTTTTTTTCTTAGAATTTCAATCAAACAAGTGAAACTTTATTCATAATGGAGTTATACGTTTACCGTTTTTTTTTCTTTAAAAAAACGGATGCAACCGGACATCATTTTTCAAACCGTAAACAGGTTTAAATTTGTACACACGTTTTAATACAGTTTAGTCAGGTTTTGAGGAATCCGTTTTTCATCAAAAACCTGATACAGGAACTGTATTGCAAAAACGTGGTGTGAACCCAGCCTTAGCCTGGACCAATCGGTTCTAGGCTTGTTCCCCTTGCTCATCAGTACTGTAAGACCAGGTGCCCAGGGTGCAGAAAGGATTAAGTGACCTATAACAATCATCCTGCCCCCTGCAGATGCTGCTGCCGATAACTGTTTAAAAATATGTCAGCAGTGTGGGGATTACACTTCTCGGAATCAGAGGCTCCTTCACATAGATCAGTGCATGGGCATCAGTATTATTAATCGTCACACAGCTCATCTGTGTAAGAAATTGAGTATAGCTGCTGCTGAAGGTGCTCATGTCTCTGTAGAGTGCATTTGTTAGGCAGGGGAAAATGGCCTCAACACAAGGCGCTTGAAGATCCAGGAAAGTATCACAACCAGGTCATGGAAGTGGAATTCAAGTTTCTTGTTTTATTGGAAGCAGCAATAATAACTTTTCAGGGTGAAACAACTCCTTCAGATTGACAGGTATATACAGTAGCACAAACAAGTGGGCTTTTCATATGCTGCGGCACGCTTTGTTTACACTCCGTGGAGTGCACAGAGGTTTTGTCAGTGTGTGTGCACCAAGCCTCCATCTCAGCTACTCTGGATGGAGATGGAATCTAATTATTGCAGTTTCTGTGATTTTTGTTTACTTGTATGTGCATTTTTCTTTTCTCCTACTGAAGTAAAGCATTTTAATATACCTCATGTCTCTCATATGTATGTTTGCGATTTTATACTTCTATTTCCCCCATTGTCTTCTCTGTGCAACTTTGGCCCCTGACCCTACCACCATTTTTGTTTATCAGTGAGCATACTCTCCCCCTGCCTGCCTGTCCTGGGGTCCTCCTGAGTCCAACACCCCCCCCCATCCTGTGGCCAGAGACTGCCGCCGTCGCTTCTCTCCCCCTGCCGGTCCTTAGTCCAACCACCGCTGCTTCCCCATTGCCTCCCTCATCCCCGTTTTTTTATTACCTGTTCCCGGGGTCTGCTCTACTTCTGCCTCCGACGGTGTCCGGAGCTGTCACTCTGCGCACTGACTGTGAAGTCCCGTTGAGGACGTCACTCGTCATTGCGCAGCGCACAGGACGCCGCAGGAGCCAGAAGTAGCACGGGCCCCGGGAACAGATAATTATAAAACCGTGGAAGGGGAGGCAATGGGGCAGCGGTGGTGGGAGGGGGGGGCATTAGCGGATTATCGGCAAGGTAATTGCCGATAACGTCCAAGATCGTGAATATCTGCCGATATCTGCCAAACTGATAATCGGACGATCCCTAGTCATTTTCCCCTTCCTAACAAGTTCGACCTCAGTACTTCCTTTGGATTCTTCCTGAGACCTCTAGGCCTGCACGGGATTTACTACTATTGCACCTCTGTATGAGGTTACATGCGTATTTCCTAAATGTTTAAAGGGAACCAATCAGATTTTACCCTATATAACGCTTGGCAAAGCGTTATATAGGGTAAAATCTTTATTTTCGTCATTCCCGGGGGATGCTGCTGCCCCCAGGGATGGTGAAGATATGAAGTTATAAACTAGTCACCGCCGCCGCGGTAAGTAGTCACCTGGGCGGTGAGCTCTTCTCCCCTACTCCCGTTCTCCGGCCGGCAGCGACGCCCCCTCCGCTTGATTGATGGGCAGCGTCATCGTTCCGCTCACTGAACAGATGGAGCAGAGTGATGACGCGGCCCGTCAATCAAGCGGAGGGGGCGTCGCTCCTGGCCGAAGAATGGGAGTTGGTGAGAAGAGCTCCCTGCCCAGGTGACTACTTGCGGCGGTGACTAGTTTATAACTTCATATCTTCACCATCCCTGGGGGCAGGAGTTTCCCCGGGAATGGTGAAAATTATGATTTTACCCTATATAACGCTTTACCAAGAGTTATACAGGGTAAAATCTGATGATTGGTTCCCTTTAAGGTTACTGGCCAATTTATAGAGTCCTCTCTTCATCCACTACTCTGTGGGGTCAACTTTAAAGGGTTACTCCGGTGGAAAACTTTTAATTTTTTATGAACTGGTGCCAGAAAGTTAAACAGATTAGTAAATTTACTTCTATTTAAAAATCTTAATCCTTTCAGTACTTATTAGCTGCTATATAATACAGAGGCAATTTATTTTCTTTTTGAATTTCTTTGTCTTGTCCACAGTGCTCTCTTCTGACACCTCTGTCCATGTCAATGAACTGTCCAGAGCAGCATAGGTTTGCTATGGGGATTTTCTCATCTGGGCAGTTCCTGATACGGGCATCAGGTGTCGGCAGAGAGCACTGTGGAAAGACAGAAAAGTTCTTCTGTAATATACAGCTGCTAATAAGTACTTAAAGGGTAAAGATTTTTTAATAGAAGTAATTTATAAATATGTTTAACTTTCTGGCACCAGTTGATTTAAAAAAAAATATATATATATTTTCACTGGAGTACCCCTTTAATAATGCTTTATTAGGGTAATGCACAAGGTGCCTTTCCTTTTCTACTTCTACACAGGTTCTGTAGGTTCTGCATGACTTTCTCAATCCAGTGCCTCTGCAACAGCCGCCGGCCCCTAGAGAAAGAATAGAAATTCATACAGCAAATCGGGCAAGATGGGGGAGTGTAGATGGATTCTGTAGAGTAATGTAGGTAAAAAGATCATGGGTATATACACTTACTGTGGGTTAAACATGTCGCCATTTTTCTCACTATACATTTTTCCAAACATGCTATTGACATTAAATGGACCTAAAATAACAACCCTAGTAATTCATACATACAAAGAATCGATCAGTAATTAAAAAGCAATCCAGACCCATGTCATATCAGATGGTTCAGTCCCAACTGATGACCTACAAATGTTCCAGTGTGCACTGTTGGAGTCACAGGACAGCATTTATCATTGTAGGTGTAAGTGAAGCATTTTTCTACACATTTTTTTATATATGCTGGTAATGTGTAGGAGCACCACATTTATTAAATGGTCACAGAGCATTTGATAAATTTTGTGCAGGTCACGTTTTCTGAAATTACTCCCATACACCAAAAAGCTAAGCTAAGTCTGGGCTGGTGTAGTTTTAGAGACTTTTCAGTGGCTTTGCGCCTTTTTTGCAACTTGTCACAAAAAGGCGCAGTTCATAAATCCCTTCCATATCATGTGTATTGCCAAAATCTGTGGATTGCAACTCATAATCAGCAGAAACCAAAAGGCACAAATAAACCCTGCTTGCGCCTTTTTTGTGCCTTTTCTAGACACAAAAAATTGTGTAAAGGCAACGATAAATCATGGCCATAGTGTGAAAGTGGAAAGACCATGGGGGGACATGTATCAATGTTAGAGTAGGTAGAAGTTTTTAGTAGATCAATTTGGTTGGTCTAAATTTGGTGCAATTGCACCAAATATACCATACTTGTGCAAGGCACATGATGATAAATTTTGTGCAAAGTTTTAAGGCTAAGTTTTTATTCTCTTTTGGACTTTAGCGATCCAAAAAAGTGATGGAGAAACCTTTTTTTTTTTTTTTAAATAAAATTTCGTAGGGTACCATTAAAAAAAAAAGATACAATAGTGATGGAAAAAATTGTATCTAACGAAATGTATCTTTTTTTTATTAAAAAATTATTTTTAAAACCGAGATCAATTTATGCGAGCGGGCGGGGACCTAAAAATGTAGCCAAAAATAATAAAATTGTAGTGTGTTTTTCACTTTTTTTCTTATTTTTTTAGGTAGTACTAATACTCCCAGCATGGAACTCACTGTTCCATGATGGGAGTAGTAGTACCTGTACTAATTGACAGATCACCTGTTGCGATCCTCCTGTATAATGTATAGATGCGGCCGGACGCTCTTCTATGGTCCCCTGCACTGCCGTATATATACACCTATTCAAATTTCCCGCAGAGAGCTGTGATTGGCCAGATTGTTCCAGCCAATCACAGCTCTCTGTGGGAAATATGAATGGGTGTATATATACATCAGTGCAGGGGACCATAGAAGAGCGGCCAGCCACATCTATACATTATACAGGAGGATATGTATGCAGAGCCTAAATCTCCACACATTTTTATTTGTACTCTTGATCCACACCTCACAGGAAAAGTGGACACACGGATCTTGTTCTATTGCTATGAGGCTCGGATTCCATTGAGGTTTTTTTGTCCACCAGCAAAAACGCCAGAAAAACTGTCACAGCTTTTTCCTACATTTTGGCAGTTTTTCTTGTTTGTTTTTTTTTCTTGCATTTTTGCTGGTGTGTCGAAACAATCATTTTTGTACCCTGTGGTGATTATTATTTATTTTTTTCTTTCACTACCTTCAGGTACTGCTCTGTGGGTCAGATGCAGAGCGCCCGGCCCACAGTGTAAGGACGTAAGGAGGGATGTATAGCGTATACATATACAGGGTGCAGAGCATCACTACTTACCTCCACCGGCTGTATAGTATACTGGGGTGCATAGTGTACCCATGTATACTATACAGGAGCCCAGCAAGTAAAGAGTTAACCCACGCTGCTGCTGAGCAGTTCTGGGCAGTTCTTTGTGTGCTATCCTGTATATACAACCATCTATAAATGTCTGTAAATACAGGATACAGTAGGCAGACATCAACAGTTTGAGGCTCCCTGTTACACACTGCAGTATGGGCGCACTCCCCAGGGGAGAGTGCCAAAAATGTCCTAACTTTTTTTTTTTTTCTTGAATGTGGAGGACCATGTCAAATTCGGTGGAATGCGACTATGACCAGCGTTTTTTTTTTTTTAAGTAAAGAAATGAGGGCTGGGGGGGGGGGGGGAGTGCCAGGAAGAGTCAGTACCAATAGGCTTGGCGCATCAAAAATAGCGCTCCTGGGCCTAGGCAGTAACAGGCTGGCATTATTTAGGCTGGAGAGGGCCAGTAACAATGGTTGTCGCTAGGGATTGACCGATATCGTTTTTTTAGGGACAATACCGATAATCGGTGGAGGTTAGGGCCGATAGCCGATAACTTATACCGGAATATCAGTATAAGTTATCGGCTATTTATTCCCCCGCAACACCGCTGCAGATCATTGATTTAAAGCGGGCGCTTTAAGTCAATGCACTGCAGTGGCTTTTGCTGTGCCATAGGCCGCCTCCACCACCCGCTTCTCTCCCCCTACCTGTCAGGGTGGTCCGGGCCATCCATCCTTCCTGTAGTGTCTGGCGGCATTCCGGGTGGAGGGTAAACCAGTCCGGGCTGTACTTCTTCTCCGGGGTCCTCTTCTCCACTCCGGACAGGCTCCGGCCTAGTAACGCAGCATAGACGACGCTGCGCAGTGACGCCCGTACGCAGCGACGCACCTGACGTCACGGCGTAGCGGCAGCATACTAGGCCGAAGCCTGCCCGGAGTGGAGAAGATGACCCCCGAAGGACAGCCCGGACCGGTTCACCCTCCACCCGGAATGCCGCCGGACACTACAGGAAGGATGAATTACCCGGACCACCACCATTACGGGAAAGTTATTTTTTATTTATTGACTCGGAGGGTGGGGGAGGGGCCCGACCGGTATAGCGGTATGGGCAAAAATCAATACCGTGGGAGAAAAAAAAAAACTGGTATCCGGTTCATACCGGTATACCGCGCAGCACTACGGTGAGGGGTGTGACGCGGTGCGGTGGGTCGGTCGCGGTGCGGGGGGCGGGGCATTATCGGCAAGGTAATTGCCGATACTGATAATGCCCAAAATCGTGATTATAGGCCGATAATCGGTCGATTCCTAGTTCTCGCCCACCCTGGTAACGTCAGGCTGTTCATGCTTGGTTGGTGTCTGAATGGTACTGAAAAAATGGGGAACCGCACACTTAATTCATTTATTTATTTAAAAAGAAAAACTCATAGGGTTCCCCATATTTTCATTCTCGGCCAGATACCAACCCAGCAGCAATAGCCTGACGTTACCAGGGTGGGCGCGAGGACCATTGTTACTGGCCCTCTCCAGCCTAAATAACGCCAGCCTGTTAGCACCTTGGCCCAGTAGTGCTATTTTTGACGCTCCGGGCCTGTTGGTACCGGCTCTTCCTGGGCACCAGGGTAATAATTGGGGGTTAGCGCTAGCAGTTTTTGGGGCTAACGTGAAGGCCAGCTTAGTAATGGATTCAGTCTACAAGACGACTTCTACTACTAAGCCTGAAAATTCAATTATATAAAATACATTGAAAAAAAAAAAAACATTCCCCCACAGCCCTCGTTAACTTTTATTGATATTAAAAAAAAACGCTGGTCATCATTGCAGTCCACCGAATCTGATATAGTCCTCCGCATTCACGTATCTGAAATGAGAAGAAAAGAAAAACACGAAAAATGAGTTAATGGGAGAGTGCACACAATGCAGTGTGTTCCTAAACAGGGAGCCTCCATTTGTTGCTTAACTATATCTCCCATTATGGGGGCTGTACTCAAACAACAACTGGAGTCTCCCTATTTGGGAACATACTGCTAGAAAGAGCCATTATTACCACCCTGGCTTCACACCTGAACTGTGCAGCTCTGCCCCCTGATGTAATCACTTGGGCGGAGTAGTAAAAGTGCAGGGGGTCTCAAGAGTGAGACCCCCTGCGATCTGTCCCTCTGCCTTTGGACTAATACTCCCATCATGGGACATTGTGTCCCATGACGGGAGTAGTTGTACCGCAGTGCTGAGGGACTCTGTTGGGACTGTTAGGACTACTACTCCCATCAAGGACAGACTCTCTCCATGATGGGAGTTGTAGTCCTGTGACTGAAGGACAGATCGCAACAGGTCATTCTCTAGAGACCCGCTGCGATCCACATTTATTAACTGAAAAAGCCGGTGGCACATGCGGCTTCACTGCCGCCGGCTCCAGGCTTCTGTATATGTTGCTCACAATTCATAATCCTCACCACCTGGAGACTGGAGCTCTGATCGGTGAAAAGCGATTAAAAAGTCCCATCAAAACAAAAAATGGTACTGATAAAAACTTCATATCACGGCTCAAAAAATTAGCCCTCATACATCCCTGTATGGGAAAAAAAAAATTATAGGGGTCAGAAGATGACAATTTTACACATACTAATTTTGGTGCATGTAGTTATGATTTTTTTAGTAGTAAAATAAAACCTATATAAATTAGGTATACTTGTAACCGTATGGATCTACAGAATAAAGAGATGGTGTCATTTTTACCGAAAAGTGCTCTGCATAGAATCGGGAGGCCCCCAAAACTTACAAAATGGCATTTTTTGTTTTCCACAATTTTGTCCCACAAATATTTTTTTATCTGGATTCGCCTAAAATTGTGGTGACATGATTGATGTCATTATAAAGTACAAATGGAGGCGCAAAAGAAAGCCCTCATATGGGTCTGTAGGTGCAAAATTGAAAGCGTTATGATTTTAAGAAGGTGATGAGGAAAAAACGGAAGTGGAAAAACCCTGCGTCCTTAAGGGGTTAAAGTTTGCTGCACAACATTTGAAAAATGGGAGAACTTTTTGGACTCCAAAATACACACTGGCCCTCATTTATTAAGTTTTCCGGGTTGTATTTTTTCTTTTTTCCCACTGATAGCTAGGGCTTTTCACACATATTTACTAATGTGTCGCATGTGAGTGCCGCACAATGTCGCATATGAGTTATAGTGTCGCAGCAGAATCCCTCTCGGATTCTGACAAGATTCCTGTCAGAATTCATTCCACTCAGAAGCGCTGGAGTGTGAGAAAAGAACTGCTTTCTGTTTGCTGGAGATTATGGCTGCAGCAAACAGAAAGCACATTCCCAAACCCCCTCCGTCCTGTCACATTCCCCCCTTGTCACATTCCCCTCTCCCCCCTCCGTCCTGTCACATTCCCCCCTTGTCACATTCCCCTCTCCCCCCTCCGTCCTGTCACATTCCCCTCTCCCCCCTCCGTCCTGTCACATTTCCCCCCTTGTCACATTCCCCTCTCCCCCCTCCGTCCTGTCACATTCCCCCTTGTCACTTCCCCTCTCTCCCCTCCGTCCTGTCACATTTCCCCCCTTGTCACATTCCCCTCTCCCCCCTCCGTCCTGTCACATTCCCCCTTTGTCACATTCCCCTCTCCCCCCTCCGTCCTGTCACATTCCCCTCTCCCCCCTCCGTCCTGTCACACTTCCCCCCTTGTCACATTCCCCTCTCCCCCCTCCGTCCTGTCACATTCCCCCTTGTCACTTCCCCTCTCTCCCCTCCGTCCTGTCACATTCCCCTCTCCGTCCTGTCACATTTCCCCCTTGTCACATTCCCCTCTCCCCCCTCCGTCCTGTCACATTTCCCCCTTGTCACATTCCCCTCTCCCCCCTCCGTCCTGTCACATTCCCCCCTTGTCACTTCCCCTCTCCCCCCTCCGTCCTGTCACATTCCCCTCTCCCCCCTCCGTCCTGTCACATTTCCCCCTTGTCACATTCCCCTCTCCCCCCTCCGTCCTGTCACATTTCCCCCCTTGTCACATTCCCCTCCTGTCACATTCCTCTCCCCCTCCTGTCACATTCTTGTACTGTAGTAATACACTGGGTTTAATTCCCGGGCGGATTTCAAATCTTCCACGGGACCTGGGAAACCTAGTGTATTGCTGCAGAACAAGACCTCTCCCCATCAGCCAATCACTGGCTTGACACGTGACACCACTGCGGCCAGTGATTGGCTGAAAAGGGAAAGGTCCTACTGTACCAAGAATAGAGGAAACTCCAGAACACACGGAGACGAATCTGCAGGGACCGGGACTAGGTGAGCAAAATTTTTATGTTTTATTTTTCTCCCTGCACACTTTGCTCATTGTTTTTCAAGCAGGGTGCCTCCAGCTGTTTTGAAACTACTGCTCCCAGCATGCCCGGACAGCCTTTGCCGGTTCGGGCATGGTGAGAGGTGTAGTTTTGCAACAACTGGAGGCACCCTGGTTGGGAAATAGTTTGCACAAACTTGAACACGTTTTCTGCAACAGCTTGCAGCTGTCGGTCAAAAAACAACACAAAACCCGAGTAATGTGGTCGGGAAAATTGGTAAATGTGTGTGAAAGTAAGGTTTTTGTCGGGGAACGCCCCTTTTTAGGCTTTTCAGCAAGCCGAGTCTGGTGGTTTGGGAATTAGTGTCGCAACATGTCGCACATTGTCTGCGCCATGGCGCAGACAATGTGCGACAACATAAACCCGACAAATGCTGTCGGTTTGGCGATAGTAAATGAGGGCCACTATGTTTGGAGGAAAAAGGACATTGCACATCGCCCCAAGAACGGCATACAATCAGGAAGTTTGGAGGTGGGAACAATATAGGGTGGGGCTGCTTTTCAGCAAATGGTACTGGCAAACTTTACATGATTGAAGGAGAGATGAATGGGCAAATTTAGCATGACATTCTTGACAAGAATCTGGCGGCGAACCCATAAAAAAAAAATATATTTGTGGGGCAAAATTGAAAAAAAAAAGCCATTTTGTAACTTTTGCGGTGCTTCCAATTCTATGCAGTGCACCTTTCAGTAAAAATGACACCATATATTTATTCTGTAGGTCCATATGGTTACAATGATGCACAATTTATATAGGTTTTATTCTACTGCTTAAAAAAAATTATAACCACATGCACCAAAATTAGCATGTTTAAAATTGTCCTTTTCTGACCCCTATAACTTTTTAATTTTTTGGTATATGGGGTGGTATGAGGGCTCATTTTTTGCGCCGTGATCTGAAGTTTTGATCGGTACAATGATTGTTTTGATCGGACTTTTTGATCAGTTTTTATAATTTTTTTTAGAGTATACAAAGTGACCAAAAATATGCAGTTAATTTATTTCAGTAATGCAACTTAAAATGTGACTAATAAGAGAGAGACTCATTACATGCAAAGCAAGATAGTTCAAGCCATGATTTGTCATAATTGTGACGATTATGGCTTACAACTCATAAAAACCCCAAATCCACAATCTCAGAAAATTTGAATATTACATGCAATCAGGAAAACAAGGATTGTACATAGAACAATATCTGACCTCTGACAAGTATAAGCATGCATATGTACTCAGTACTTGGTTTGGGCCCCTTTTGCAGTAATTGCTGCCTCAATGCGGCGTGGCACGGAAGCTATCAGCCTGTGGCACTGCTGAGGTGTTATGGAAGACCAGGATGCTTCATAGCGGCCTTCAGCTCTTCTGCATTGTTTGGTCTCATGTCTCATCTTTCTCTTGGCAATGCCCTATAGATTCTCTATGGGGTTCAGATCAGGCGAGTTTGCTGGCCAATCAAGCACCGTAATCCCATGGTCATTGAACAAGGTTTTGGTGCTTTTGGTAGTGTAGGCAGGTGCAAAGTTCTGCTGGAAAATGAGGTCAGCCTCACCATAAAGCTCGTCTGCGGAAGGAAGCATGAAGTGCTCCAAAATCTCCTGGTAGATGGATGCGTTGACCCTGGAATTAATGAAGCACAATGGACCAACACCAGCAGATGACATGGATCCCCAAATAAACAGACTGTGGAAACTTCACACTGGACATAATCTTTTCTCACGGGTGGTGAGTTTGTGAGGCATATGGTGCTTGTGTCGAGGCCTATCTTTTGCACCAGTACTTAAATTTGACACATATACTTGATAAAAAGATGTGAATATGTTTGCGAGGAAGGTCATACTTCATGACTACACAACGGGACTCTGATGTCCGATCCCTTCTACAGAGGGATGGGGAAACGCGTAATAATCTTCATGAATTTTGGTTGGAGAGTGAAGGTCATCAATTATTATTTGCAGCCCCCTTTAGTGACCTAAAATCAAGGTCACAAATGACCCCTCAATTTTCACAATTCCCGAACATTGAGATGTTTGTGGAATTAGTGACTCGAGCTATAGAGAGCACTCGTATTAAGAAGAACATGGAGGGGTTTAATTTATCATCAGATGAACAACAGGCTCTAGAGAGTCTGAGGGCTGATGACTCAATAGTGATCAAGCCCTCAGATAAAGGGAATGTTGTAGTAATGGACAGAAGACAATATGTAGACATGGTGATGACACTTCTCTCAGAGAAAAATATGAGGTACGGTCATCAGATCCTACAAGAATCTACATGAAGACATTCAGAAAATTGAGTGAAGCCAGAGAGAAATCACTGATCTCAGAACAAGAATTTAGGTTTAGGGGCAAGTGTGTATTTGGTTTTTGCACCCTTTGTCACCTCACTACCCTCACATTTATGTGACTCTAAAGCTACTGACGAAAATTCAGGATATCACTTTTACAGATTCAATGATTTTGGCCAGCCTAGATGTTGAAAGTTTATGTAGCAACATCCGTCACGAGCTAGGTCTTACAGCAGTCAAGCATTTTTTTGAGCACTTATTTCATGGAGCACAATGAATTTATTTATGCACTTTTGGATTTTGTGTTGATTTTTGATGGCAAGCACTATCACCAGACACAAGGCACCTCCATGGGGGCTTCGTGTGCACCTAATTACGCTAATTTATTTTTGGGGTGGTGGGAGGACACTATCGTTTTTGGTGACACTTAGTTCTTACACAGAGCACGTTTTATTTTAGGGACGTTATATATGATTACGTCCTCATTTTGTGGGATGTGAGAGGTATTTATTTTCTGAGTTCGTAGCAGCACTTAATAATGAGATAGAGATTGGTGGTGAGGCAATCAATTTTCTGGATCTCCATATATATGTTGATGGTAATCACAAACTACAGGGAACAATTTTTCCAGAAAACCGACATCAGTGAACTCTCTAATGCATTGGGAGAGCTGGCATCCGGGGTCCTTGAAAAAGAGCATACCAGTCGGCCAATATTTGAGAGCCAAACGAAACTGCTCTGAAGACATATCATTTCAGAAAGTTTCTGACAGAGGGTACCCGAAGAAGCATTTGAAATCAGCATATCATAGTGCGGATACTAGTGAGAAAAGTGACCTTCTTGGTGAACATCAACAAGAACAAAGACTGAAAAGTACATCTCATCAGCCGAAGATACATTCTATTGGCACCTTTGTTTTTTTTTTCAACTGTAATTTTTATTAAAGATTTTCACATAAAAAACAAAGTTAGTAAAACACAATCAAAGCATAATCTGGGGCAATGCCCAGAGCGATCACATCAGGGCAAATGACAAGCTAAGATAGAAACCAGAGCATTCAGAAACAGTTGTAGTCCAATACAACTAGCCCCAACCCCAGATAAACCATAAAGACTGTAGTGAATGAACATAGGTTTATAGCCAAATACTCAAAGAGAGAACTAAGACTCTACAACACGAAGACAAAGAGAGAAGACAGAAACAAAGACAAAAAGGAGACAAGGACAACAGAACCTCGAACAAACAACAAACAAAAACAAACAAACAAACAGACAACAAATAAAAAAAAAAAAAAAAGGGGGGGGGGAGGGGGAACAAGGAGGGGGGGGGGAGGAAGATGTCAGTACCGCCTCAGGGAGGTTGCCTGTCAGAGAAACGGTCCCATGGTTCCCAAACTGAAAGAAAGGCAGGGATAGTATTATTCAAAGAGGCAGTGAGGTATTCTAAAGAGCGTATATCACGTATTTGGGAGAGTAGGTCCGATTCAGAGGGAGGAAGAGTCCTCTTCCAGCATTTAGCAACAAGTGTCTTAGCTGCCAAGAACATATGCATAGCCAGTTTAAACAGTTTCTTGGGCAGAGCAGAGTGTGAAAGGTGCAAGAGGTAGACCTGAGGGTCAGGAGGGACCGAGACTCCAAGAACATCTGATACCAAACGACTCACTAACTCCCAGTACCCCGTGATAAGAGGGCAGGACCAGAAAACATGAAACAGTGTGCCCAAACCCACCCCACAACGCCAGCACTGGGGGGGGATATCGGGATTCAGCCTATTCAATAACTCTGGAGTATGGTACCAACCCATAAGTAGTTTATATTGAGTCTCCTTATAAGCCGTACATATAGATGCCCTAGAGGCCCGCTCCCATATTATCTTCCATTGAGGGAGAGTGATAGTAGTATTAAGCGCCTCCTCCCAGCGAGACATATAGCGATGAGATACCAGGACTCCCTCCTGAGGTTGGTTTAGCAAGGAATAAATATCGGAGAGAAGCCCCCTCGTCTGAGGTCCACCACAACACAGCCGTTCAAACCCCGTAGGGGAAAACACCACTAGCGCACCCAGCATGGAGGACATAAAGTGTTGTAGCTGTGAATAATGAAAACGCTCAGACGAGGGGAGATCCCAACGAGACTGTAACTGAGAGAAGGCAAGAGGGTACGCATCAAAGGGTCAACTACATCCGCCCAGCAAAAAAGGCCTCTAGACCCCCATTCCCTTACCATAAGAGAGGTCGGGCCAGGGGGAAAACTAGGATGATAAAGGAAAGATTGAAGAGGGGAAGAGGGAGACAGTAATTTAAATTTGACAGAACAGTAATTCCACACATATTTAGATACTGCCATAGGACCCAGGAGAGGGGAGAGAGTAGGAGCAGAGGCAGGAAGAGTCCAAAGGAGAGCGTTAGGGTGGACAGGCGCTAACCACAGCTTCTCTATTTCCATCCAGCGGCTGTAGGCATGATAGGTGGACCACGCCGCGAGATGGCGCAAATGGGCAGCCCAGTAATACTTCACTACATCCGGGACCGCCAGACCCCCAAACGCCCGCCCAGCCAACATCACGGACATCGGTAGCCGATGCCTTTTACCGTCCCAAATGAACCGAAAAATAGCCACCTGTAGGGAGCGCAGGGCCGACAGCGGGACCCGAACTGGCAGGGTTTCAAAAAAGTAGAGGAGTTTCGGAAGAACAGTCATTTTCACCGCGGCAATGCGGCCAAAAAAAGAAATATATTGCGAGCGCCATTTTTCCATAAGGGCACGGAGATCCCTGAATAGGGGGAGATAGTTGGTAGAGTATAGTGAGGAATAGTGAGAGGAGATCCAGACCCCAAGGTATTTAATAGCAGAGGGAGACCACCGAAAAGAAAAGTTAGAGCGTAAAAGAGTAGAAAGATGAGGGGGAAGGTTAAGAGGAAGAGCCTCTGACTTAGAAAGATTTACCTTGTAGCCAGAAACCACCCCATAGTCATGCAGGACCCTATAGAGAGAAGGAAGAGACAGTAGAGGTCGAGAAAGCGTAAGAAGGACATCATCAGCAAATAAACAAACCTTGAACTCCCTATCATGTAAGGAAATACCAGTTATGTCCGGATCGCCCCTGATCATGGCAGCCAAGGGTTCAATACAGAGTGCAAAGATCAGCGGGGATAACGGGCAACCCTGACGAGTCCCATTAAACAAAGAAAAAGTAGGAGATGGCGAGTGAGGAAGTTTAAGTGAAGCTGTAGGGGAGGAGTAGAGACCCCGCAGTGCAGTCAAAAACTTCCCCGAAATCCCAAATTTCTGTAAGGTAGCAAAAAGGAACGGCCACCCAAGCCTATCAAAAGCCTTCTCAGCATCAAGACTAAGAATTAATGCCTGTTCAGATCTACGATTGATCAAATCAATCAGGTCCACTACCCTCCTAGTGTTGTCTCCACCCTGGCGACAAGGGATAAATCCAACCTGGTCCTTATGAACAAGGGCCGGGAGGAAGGAGCATAGTCTAACTGCCAAAACCTTAGAAAAAAGCTTAAGGTCAGAGTTAAGGAGGGCAATGGGCCGGTAACTCGAACAATCGTGAGGATCCTTACCAGGCTTGGGTATGAGGGTGATAAGGGAGTGCAAGAAAGACTGCGGGATCGTTTCTCCGTCTAGAAAGGAATTGAAAAGGGGGACAAGTTTAGGCACTAACAAAGATGAAAATGTTTTATAGTACAGGTAAGGGAAGCCATCCGGCCCAGGGGAGCGACCAGAGGGGAGAGATTTAAGGACCTCAGAGATCTCCTCTCCAGTAATAGGAGCATTAAGAGCATCCCGGTCTGCCCCTGAAAGAGTGGGCAATCCACATTGAGAAAGATAGGCATCTAGGGCCGCCACTCTCTCCCCCGGGTCGGATGGCAACTGGGAAGGAAGTGAGTAAAGATTAGTGTAATAGTCAACAAACAGACGAGAGATATCAGCAGGGTGGTAATGAAGTACCCCAGCAGGGTCCTTCAAGGCTGAGGGGGATTGAGCAGCAGCCCGGTCACGCAACCGTCTCGCCAGCATAGTGTGGGCCTTGTTACCCTTCTCATAGAAACGCTGCCTAGCATAAAGCAATTGCCTCTCAACTTTATGGAGAGCCAGGTCGCTTAAGCGTGCCCGAGCCGCCACCAAGCCCCTCAGAGTCGAAACAGAAGGAGAACACAACAAGAGAGCCTCCAGTCGAGCAATCTCCATACGAAGTTCCCGAGATCGATTCAGAGCGCTCCGCTTGAGACCGGCGCCCAGAGCAATGCAATGGCCCCGGATCACCGATTTGTGAGCTTCCCAAAGGATAGCCTGAGAGGATACAGAGCCGTCATTAGTGGTAAAGTAGTCGGAAATACACTGCTGAATCGATTCACGGGAAGGTAAGGTTTTAAGAAGAGAGTCATTCATCCTCCAATGACAGGATCTCAGAGAGGAAGGGGTAGAAGAAAAAGAGAGAAGAACTGGACAGTGGTCAGACCAGGAGATAGGATCTAGAGAAGTATCAGAGAGCATGCGCACCATAGGGAGATTCCCAAAAAAATAATCAATACGAGTATGCAATTTGTGGGGATGTGAGTAAAAACTAAAAGAGCGCTCCGTCGGATGGCCAATCCGCCACAAATCGTAGAGCGAGGAGTTACGTATGAGACGTCGAAAAAGCGAAGCCAGGCGCAGCTGCGCAGGTGCAGGGGGAGCACTAGTAACAGAATGGCGGTCCAAGGATGGGGAAAAAATGAGGTTGAAGTCACCGCCCACTAACCATGCAGATGGGGGGTACCTCTGGAGTTTAGCAAAAACCCTATGCAGGAAAGGGATTTGCGAAGTGTTAGGCGCATAGACATTACAGAGCAAAAGGGGGACCCCTCCCAGAGTACCCTCTAAGATTACGTATCGTCCCATAGGGTCAGAGAGAGAGGAAGAAACTTGAAGCGAGCAGGACCTAGAGACCAGAATAGCCACCCCCGCTGTTTTCCTACTCGTGGTAGCTGAGTAAGACTGGGGGAACAGGTGTTGAAGAAATTGGAAGGACCAAGAATGGTCGAAGTGCGTCTCCTGAAGGAAAACTATATCAGCATGTAAACCAACCAACTCCCTTTGAAGTAGGCGTCGCTTAGTGGGGGAATTAAGCCCCTTAACATTCAGGGAGACACACCTGACCATGGCGGGTGAGTGAAGAAAAAGAAACAGCCAAAAAGAAGCATACTCACAAGAACAACCTGGTAGGATACACCGGGCAGCACCAAAACCTCAATGGGGACTGGAAAAGAGCAGGGACCAGCAACTGTACGGACAGGAGAAGGGAATCTAAGGCGGGAGAAAAAAAGGGAAAAGGACACACAAGACAACAGAAGACCAACAGAAAACAACACCAAATCAAGAGAAAACACAAAGACAAACAAACCGACGAAAGACCAAACAGATACCAGATAAACAAACAAACAAATAAAGTACAACAGATAATAGTAAAATAAACCATTGACCAGGAAGCCAATGCGGAGGCCAGGACCATCAATGTGGACCATGAACCAAAGCATGAGCGATCCATAACTATGGCCTCAGGAGGGGAAATGGAAGGAGCCAACTGGAAAACCACCACCAAAAAGGTAGGTGCCCAACTCTGAGGCCATTGCAGAAAAAACACATATGAATAAGAACCACAGGTGACCAAAAAATGCAACTGTACTATAATGATGGGGACAATATAAAACTAGAACAAATGTCAACCGCTCAGAGGGGATAATCTCCGTCAATCAGGGGACAGTCAGAGTCCAGCAAGAACCCCCAAGCAAAAAGTATTGAGGAAAAAATACAACGTCCCAGTCAGAAACTCAGGGGGGAGCCCGAGTCGGGGCCCCCAGGGCGGGTGGTGAAGACTTCCGCTGAGAACCAGACCGGCGAGCTCGGACTGGTTGCCACACAGGAGGCAAAGGTGGAGGGGGAGACATCAGGTCCCAATCTTCCAACTGAGGCACAGGCAATTCCAAGGTGGAGCAGAAGGCTTGAAGGTCAGAAAAGGAGCGTAAAACAGCGGAGCGTCCATCTCTGCGGGCATGGAGCCCAAATGGAAAATTCCACCTATACGGCACCTGATGAGAGCGTAGGACCTCCAGGAGGGGTTGGAGCAGTCGTCGCTTCCTGAGGGTTAACCAGGACAAGTCCTGAAAAAGTTGAAGAGGAGCCCCATTGAAGTCAAAATGTCTCAGGGACCTAGCCTTAGCCATTATAGCTTCTTTAACTTGGAAATCATGCACACAGGAAATAACATCCCGTGGAGCGCCCGAGGCAGATTTAGGACGAAGCGCCCTGTGAGCTCTGTCCAGTTTGATCCTATGGGAGGGGGGTTCGCCAAGTATCAGGTTAAAAATGGTTTCCAGGGTGGCAAAAAGGTCCTCCTCACGTGCAGCTTCCGGCAGCCCTCGCACCCTAATGTTGTTACGCCTCCCTCTATTGTCCAGATCCTCAACATGGGCATGGAGATCCCCAAGGAAGTCCTTCTGAGAAGCAATGGTAGAGTGGAGCTGGGTGATATACTCTCTGGTGTGATCATGAGCATCTTCCAATCCATCCACTCGGTCAGAGACATGCTGGAGGTCCTGTCGCATAGAGGAGATCTCCGCTCGGCAGGCTTCCTTAACCTCAGCAATAAGAGAGCGGAAGTCCTCCTTAGTAGGAATTTGGGAAAGGAGCTGGCTCAAATCAGGGAGAGCAGAGGAATGCACAGACAGGCCCGAGCAGGGTAAATCAGAGTCAGATGCCAAGTCCCAGGACAGGAGGGCTGGGGTCGGCCCCGGTGGTGCTACCGGCCCAGGTTGAGAGCGAGGGGTCCCCTTAGGAGACAGATGGAGTGCCCCAGAAGCTGGTATGGAGGTCTGCATGGCAGCTTGCCTGGACCTCTGTGGCTTAGGGGAACGTGAGGGGGTATAGCAGGCAGCTAGAGGGTCCAGAGGGGTAATAGGAGAATGGGCCGGGGGAACAGAGGCAGGTCCCACCTGTGTAGGGGAGTGGGAGGCCGAGCAGTAGTGAGTAGCTGAGCACGGCAGAGAACTTGCTGGAGAAGGCCGGCCCCCCACCAAGGAGGCCCAAGATGGAGCCCCAGCAGGTCCACCCAGCGACAAGGGAGAGGAGCCCACCAGGGACAGCTGCAGAGCGGGGTTAGGGGGGGAATCTGCTGTTAATACAGGTCCCCCAGCAGCACTCACCGCCACAGGCAACAGTTCCAGAGTAGGAGAAGAGCCCACAACAGGGGCCGCAGCAGCAGGCAGGAGATCCGGAGCAGGGTCAGTAGCGCTGCTCCCCGACGGCTGAAGCGAGGTCACAGGCTCAGTCACAGCAGCTGCAGTCACCGGCAGTAGGAGCACAGGCGTCCCTGGTGTCTTCGGCAGGTGGTAAGCAGAGAGATCCTCCGTGGGTAGCACTGGGTGAGCGCCGGAACGGGAGCGCAGGCCCAGCGCAGGTCCCGTAATGGCGGTGAGGGAGGAAGAAGCTGAGGCCGGGGACGGCTGAAAGTAGCGTGGTATGCCTCCGGAGGTAGATAAAGTCAGCCGGGCGGGTGCGGAGGAGTTTCGTGCACGTCGGGAATTCTTCCCCATCTGAAAGCAGGGTCACCTTTGTGGATTTAAAGCTCCTTTATGGCCAGCAGAGCAGGAGCCCTCCTAATGTGCGGCCATCACCGTCGGCGCCAAGCCACGCCCTCTATTGGCACCTTTGATGGCCATACAGATGTCATTATGAAGATTCTACGTCGCCACAGGCATTTGCTCTCAGGGGATCCTGAGTTAATAAATGCAGTAGGCAAAAAAACAAATGTCACATTCAGTCAGAGACCCAATCTGAAAGAATTACTTGTGAGGAGTCACTTATCACAAAAAAGTGAACCTAAAAGCTGGCTGAGAAGCCAAACAACTGGTTCTTATAGTTGTGGACAATGTAGTTTCTGTCCATACTTACTCAAAATAAAGAAATTCATAAAACCGGTGGACCATCGTGAATTTTAAATCAGACAGTTTATAAACTGTAAGTCTAAGAACATCATATACATTGCCTGCTGTGGGTGCCCAAAAATTTGCGGGTAAAACCATGCGAGAATTTAGAAGACGGATCTGCCAACATTTGAGCAGCATCAGGACGGGGCAGACACGCCTTTACATTGGAGAACTATATGTTTGGATGATGACTTGGTTGATCAAGTAGAGGTCCTAATGAATGTTTAATTGGAGTCTATGTATTTGTGGCAGAATTATGCTGTTATTAACCCCTTAACGACCACATACGTAAATGTACTTCCTGGTTTGGCAGTACTTCCCGCACCAGGATGTACAATTACGTCCTGTGTATGACCGCGAGCATTGGAACGGTGCTCGCATCATACATTGCAGGTTCCGGCTGCTAGCAGCAGCCAGGGACCCGCCCGTAATGGCCGACATCTGCGATCGCGCGGATGTCCGTCATTAACCCCTCAGATGCCGTGATCAATACAGATCACGGCATCTGCGGCAGTGCGGTACTTTGAATGGATGATCGGATCACCCGCAGCGCTGCCGCGGCGATCCGATCATCCAGCATGGCAGCCGGAGGTCCCCTCACCTTGCTCCGGCCGTCTCCCGGGGTCTTCTGCTCTGGTCTGAGATCGATCAGAAGATCACCGAAAATACTGATCGGTGCTATGTCCTATGCATAGCACTGAACAGTATTAGCAATCAAATGATTGCTACAGATAGTCCCCTATGGGGACATAAAAAGTGTAAAAAAAAAAAGTTGAAAAATGTAAAAATAAAAAGTAAAAAAAAAAGTGAAAAATCCCCTCCCCCAATACAAATTAAAATTGTCCGTTTTTCCCATTTTACCCCCCAAAAAGCGTAAAATTATACGTAACATATTTGGTATCACCGCGTGCGTAAATGTCTGAACTATCAAAATATAATGTTAATGATCCCATATGGTGAATGGCGTAAACGTAAAAAATAAGAAAAGTCCCAAAAATGCAGCTTTTTTGTCACATTTTATTTTAAAAAAAATTTATAAAAAATGATCTAAAAGTTTTATATATGCAAATGTGGTATTGTTAAAAAGTACAGATGATGGCACAAAAAATGAGCTCTTATACCGTCCTATACACAGAAAAATGAAAAAGTTATAGGTGGTCAAAATAGGGCGATTTTAGATTACTGATTTTGTACAAAAAGTTTAAGATTTTTTTTTAAGCGGTACAAAAATATAAAAGTATCTAGCCATGGGTATCATTTTAATCGTATTGACCCACAAAATAAAGAAAACATATCATTTTTACCGTAAAGTGTACAGTGTGAAAACAAAACCCTCCAAAATTAGAGTAAAATAAGAGGTTTCATTACAAAGTACTATTGGTCACGCAAAAAACAAGCCCTTATATGGGTCTGTAGATGGAAATATAAAAGCGTGGCGTGGAGGAAAAAAGGAAAATGCAAAAATAAAATTGGCCTGGTCCTTAAGGGGTTAACAGACTTGATTCGACTATGCAATACTACTTCGGGTCTCATGCAGGGCTAATAAACTTGATCGTATTCATATGTTAAATACTGTATTTTAATTTGAGGGATGGCATGCATTCGAAATTGTACTAAGTTTTGGGTATAGCAATCATTGTGCCCAATTGTATATAGGGCCAGGAGGATGTAAATTGCAAATATTGTATATAGGGTCATAAGACAGCCCTTAATCTGTTTGGGCCAACATATATAGGTGGTTAGAGATATTCATTTACTTATTGTTAGGTGTTTCTATATATACATGCTATAATTGGATTTACATTAATATGTCTAATATAGATTCTGTGATATTCTGGATATGTATATTGAGTAGCCATTGAGATGGGTTCAGCTGAAGTGACCAATGCCAGTATGTAGCCATCTATCCCCTTTAATAGAATAATTTTATACCCCGGTGTTCATGATATATTCTATGCCTCTTTTGGTATTTATGATAGTGATTGTGTTCATATACTGTATGTAATAACTGTTATAAGAAAACATATTTTTTTTGTACTTATGATTATATGGTTTAAGTTATTCAGTGTATAATTTTTTTTATACATGCAAAAGTTTATATTTAATCATTTATGCACTTTTTAGTATATATATATATATATATATATATATATATATATTTTTTTTTTTTTTCTGCATGTAATAATGTATTCCTACAGGAGGTCACCATTTGAGCAACCATCACTGTGTTATATTATTGCAGATACTTACCGTCATATGTGATTACACAAATACAATTTTTAAACATAGCAAATCAGGAGTTGGGTTGTATTTGTGTTTGGGGTATATATATTCACTATGTATTAATTTCGCCTGCATATACATGTATTGAGCACAGTCTCGCCTGTACCAGGGATGGCCGCGTTCTCTGTGAGCACATGCGAATATAAGATGTTTTCAGGATTTTAACAAATATCATATGCGCGTGCACCAACGTAGGTAGTGGGCACTTGCGCCTGTGGTTACATGGGGCACATGCACCGACCTAGTAACTATGGGATATCGTGCGCTTGTGCCCGTGGTAACACGTGTTATGTGAGGGGGGATGGTTTGGACATCGGTTCTTCAGCTGCAACTCATCCACAAACATACAAAAGGTTGGTTATTCTGTTTGGACATCACTCCCCTGAGGAAGTTGCCGTGAGCAATGGAATGCGTGAGGTCATGTGGAGCACAGGCTGATTCTTTTATGTACCACATTGTACTGGCTGTGACATACAGTCATGGCCATAAATGTTGGCACTCCTGAAACAGAAAAAGATTGCAGTAACACGTTTTGCTATACACACGTTTATTCCCTTTGTGTGTATTGGAACTTAACCAAAAAGGGAGGAAAAAAAGCAAATTGGACATAATGTCACACCAAACTCCAAAAATGGGCTGGACAAAATTATTGGCACCCTTAACTTAATATTTGGTTGCACACCCTCTGGAAATCAGTCGCTTCCTATAACCATCAATAAGCTTCTAACACCTCTCTGCCGGAATGTTGGACCACTCTTCCTTTGCAAAATGCTCCAGGTCTCTCTTATTGGAAGGCGCCTTTTCCCAACAGCAATTTTAAGATCTCTCCACAGGTGTTCAATGGGATTTAGATCTGGACTCATTGCTGGCCACTTCAGAACTCTCCAGCGCTTTGTTGCCATCCATTCCTGTGTGCTTTTTGACATGTGATATTGTCCTGCTGGAAAACCCAAGCTATCGGACGCAAACCCAGCTTTCTGACACTGGGCTGTACAGTGCAACCCAAAATCTGTTGGTAATCGTCAGATTTTATGATGCCTTGGACACGTTCAAGGCACCCAGTGCCAGAGGCAGCAAAACAACCCCAAAACATCATTGAACCTCCGCCATATTTCACTGTAGGTACTGTGTTCTTTTCTCTGTAGGGCTCATTCTGTTTTCGGTAAACAGTAGAATGATGTGCTTTACCAAAAAGCTCTATCTTGGTCTCATCTGCGCACAAGATGTTTTCCCAGAAGGATTTTGGCTTACTCAAGTTCATTTTGGCAAAATGTAGTCTTGCTTTTTTATGTCTCTGTGTCAGCAGTGGGGTCCTCCTAGGTCTCCTGCCATAGCATTTCATTTCATTTAAATGTCGAAGGATAGTTCGTGCTGACACTGATGCTCCCTAAGCCTGCAGGGCATCTTGAATATCTTTGGAACTTGTTTGGGGCTTATCCCCCATCTGGACTATCCTGCGTTGACACCTTTCATCAATGTTTCTCTTCGGTCCACACCCATGAATATTAGCTACAGTGCCATGGGTTGAAAACTTCTTGATAATGTTGCACACTGTGGAAAAAGACAAATCTAGATCTCTGGAGATGGACTTGTAACCTTGACATTGTTGATATTTTTCCACAATTTGGGTTCTCAAGTCCTCAGACTGTTCTGTTCTCTTTCTGGTGTCCATGCTTAGTGTGGCACACACACAATGCAAAGACTAAGTGAACTTCTCTCCTTTTTATCTGCTTTCAGGTGCTTGAAACAATCTTATTTTTCCACAATTTTGAAAGGGTGCCAATAATTTTGTCCAGACCATTTTTGGAGTTTGGTGTGACATTATGTCCAATTTGATTTTTTTGCTCCCTTTTTTTAGTTCCAATACACACAAAGGGAATAAACATGTGTATAGCAAAACATGTGTTACTGAAATCCTTTTCTGTGAGAAATACTTCATTTTCTAGAAAATATTTCAAGGGTGCCAACATTTACGGCCATGACTGTACATTCATGTCTGCTTGTGTGTTAGGATGGGATCTTTGTGTACTGTGTTAGTATACACCTAGGCACCAGTCACTTTATTACTGCTTATTAGATATCTGTATACTGGTTGCCAAGGATTATATATATATATATATATATATATATATATACAAGCTGAGTACCCGATGTGGCCCGGTTTTTCCTTCCTCATCCTTGTTTGGGAGGAAAATCAACAATACGACTTCATATCCCATCCCCATATATTGTTGTCATATCCCAACACCATATCCCGTCCTCATACCCCAACCTCCTATCCCGTCCTCATACCCCGACCTCCTATCCCGTCCTCATACCCCGACCTCATACCCCAATCTCCTATCCCGTCCTCCTTTCTCCACCTTCTATCCCGTCCTCCTTTCTCTACTTCCTATATATACTAGCTGAGTACCCGGTGTGGCCCGGTTTTTCCTTCCTCATCCTTGTTGGGGAGGAAAATCAACAATATGACTTCATATCCCATCCCCATATATTGTTGTCATATCCAAACACCATATCCCGTCCTCATACCCCGACCTCCTATCCCGTCCTCATACCCCGACCTCCTATCCCGTCCTCATACCCCGACCTCCTATCCCGTCCCCCTATCCCGTCCTCATACCCCGACCTCATACCCCAATCTCCTATCCCGTCCTCCTTTCTCCACCTCCTATCCCGTCCTCCTTTCTCTACTTCCTATCTCGACCTCCTATCCCGACCTCCTAACTCAACCTCCTATCCCGACCTCCTATCCCGAACTCCTATCCCGACCTCCTATCCTGTCCTCCTATCCAGACCTCCTATCTTGACCTCCTATCTCAACCTCCTATCCCGTCCTCCTATCCCATCCTCCTATCTCGACCTCCTATGCCGACCTCCTATCCCATCCTCCTGTCCCGACCTCCTATCCCGTCCTCCTATCTTGACCTCCTATCCCGTCCTCCTATCTAAACCCCTATCCCGACCTCCTATCTCCACCTCTTATCCCAACCTTCTATCCCGACCTCCTATCTCAACCCCCTATCCTGTCCTCCTATCTCCACCTCTTATCCCGACCTACTATCCCGGCCTCCTATCCCGTACTCCTATCCCGTCCTCCTATTCCGACCTCCTATCCTGACCTCCTATCCCGACCATCCCGTCCTCCTATTTTGACCTCCTATCTCGACCTCCTATCATATCCCGACCCATAATATGTGTACCAGGTATTGAAATATCTCCAGCCGTACAGAAGTTATGTGAGAACATACATTTCCCATTGATTTGCATGGGACTTTAAACAAAACCCCCGACCCTCACAAATGGGGATAGTTAAGGGTTAAATTAACTATCCTATATTTTAAATGGACATATAAGTAACATGTGACCAAGTATTATGGAAATATCTCCAGCCGTTTGGAAGTTATGCAGTAACATATTTCCCATAGACTTGTATGAGACTTTAAACATAAACCCCGCCCCTGGCAAATGGTAGTGAGTAAGGGTTAAATTACCTATCCTATGTTTGTTGTTGACATATAAGTAACATGTGTGCCAAGTTTCATGTTAATATCTTTAGCCATTTGAAAGTTTTTAAGTTTTTGTGGAACATACATACATACATACACACACACGTTGAGTTATATATATATATATATATATATATATATATATTTATCTTGGTTTTGCAATACTGGCAGCAGTGTTATTTGTCAACTTTAATACTATGGACTGTAGATTTTTGATATGTATATTGTATCATTCACCTTGCTCCTGGAGCAAGAACGTCTGGCCTCCTCCAGGTTTTGCTTGTTGTGTTCCTTGTCGAGGACACTTTTAATTGTTTTTAAATGTCTGTTTTGTATGTGATAGTTATCATAATAAAAGTATAGAATTTCTTTATTAACCTTGAGTTATTATTTGGGTGTGCATTTATCATATAGTGTGTGGTGTAGTCTTTCTTGGATATTGTATAGTATACATTCTGTTTGCACCCTAGCCTATTAATTATTTCAGCTGATCACCTCTATATATACGTTAAATCATTATAAAAGACACCTGTTCACGACCTCAAACAGTCACTCTCCAAACTCCACTTTGGCCATGACCAAAGAGTTGTCAAAGGACACCAGAAACAAAATTGTAGACCTGCACCAGGCTGGGAAGACTGAATCTGCAATAGGCAAGCAGCTTGGTGTGAAGAAATCAACTATGGGACCATTTATTATAAAACGGAAGACATTCAAGACCACTGATAATCTCCCTCAATCTGGGGATCCACAAAAGATCTCACCCCGTGGTGTCAAAATGATCACAGGAATGATGAGCAAAAATCCCAGAACCACATTGGGGGACCTAGTGAATGACCTGCAGAGAGCTGGGACCAAAGTAACAAAGGCTACCATCAGTAACACACTACGCTGCCAGGGACTCAAATAATGCAGTGCCAGACGTGTCCCACTGCTTAAGCCAAGACATGTACTGGCCCATCTGAAGTTTGCTAGAGAGCATTTGCATGATGCAGAAGAGTATTGGGAGAATGTCATATGTCAGATTAAACCTAAGTAGAACTTTTTGGTAAAAACTCAACTCGTCATGTTGGCAGGATAAAGAATGCTGAGTTGCATCCAAAGAACACCATACCTACTATGAATCATGGGGGTGGAAACATCATGCTTTGGGGCTATTTTTCTGCTAAGGGACCAGGACGACTGATCCGAATGAATGAATGGGGCCATGTATCATGATATTTTAAGTGAAAACCTCCTTCCATCAGCAAGGGCATTGAAGATGAAACGTGGCTGGGTCTTTCAGCATGACAATGATCCCAAACACAGTGCCCGGGCAATGACGGAGTGGCTTCGTAAGAAGCATTTCAAGGTCCTGGAGTGGCCTAGCCAGTCTCCAGATCTCAACCCCATAAAAAACCATTGGAGGGAGTTGAAAGTCTGTGTTGCCCAGCGACAGCCCCAAAACATCACTGCTCTAGAGGAGATCTGCATGGAGGAATGGGCCAAAATATCAGCAACAATGTGTGAAAACCTTCTGAAGACTTACAGAAAACATTTCACCTCTGTCATTGCCAACAAGGGGTATATAAAATAGTATTGAGATGAACTTTTGTTATTGACCAAATACTTATTTTCCACCATAATTTGCAAATAAATTCTTAAAAAATCAGACAATGTGATTTTATGGATTTTTTTTCTCTCATTATGTGTCTCATAGTTTAGGTATACCCTATGATGAAAACTATAGGCCTCTCATCTTTTTAAGTGGGAGAACTTGCACAATTGGTGGCTGACTAAATACTTTTTTGCCCCACTGTATAAGGTAACATGGATCTGACAGAATGTAGGCATGGCCCTACAGGGAAACTCATTTTGACACTTTGTGTGGGTTCTTTTACTATTCAGGTGATTCATGTTTTGGTAAATATTTTAATTTTGGTTTATATGTACAGGAAGCACTTTATCTCCAACATGTTATATAATGTAAGATGCATTGTCAACATTCAAGTGTAAATGTGTGGGTCACATACTCCGACATTGACAATTTTCTTAGTTTCTGAGGTTCTGAAGTGTACCATCACAACTGCCTATGTAAATTTAAGATAATGCATGTGAAGCCATGGTAAGTCTGGTTTAAAGGGGTTATCCACCATAACTTAATTTTAGTAGGTACCTGCCAGACAGTAATGGGCATGCTTAGGAAGGATCTGTGCTTGTCTTGGTACTGAATAGCTATGTTGTGAGATTTTCCATAATGCAGAGACTCTCTCTTTGTTAACTGACTATTTTCTGTTGGAGTTTGTTTCCTCAAACTAGAAGTCCCATGATTCCTTGTTTTTAAGTGTAAGGTCAATTTTCTCTCTCCCACACATCGGCCAGCCCACCCATTGAAACACACCTGTGATCCTTTCCATGCAATAGACCAATGTTTTCTGACCAGGGTTCCTCCAGCTGTTGCAAAACTACAATTCTTGCAGAAGGATCTCCCTCCCACCTAGCGGTCACCCATTGAAGCAAAGACAGGCTCCCTCTGGACACCTAACTAGTTATGTAATGTCTCGGGCCACACCTAGGAAGAACAGAGACAACAGTCATTTTGTATGCTGCTAAAAATAAACATTGGGGCAAAGATCACAGAAGAATTCAGAGACCACCATGAAACACAGGTACAGACACTATATTATGAACTACACTAACTTTACAGTCCCTGTAGCACAGTCAAATAAAAAAAATCCTGGAATACCCCTTTAAGTAGGCATGTGGGTACAGTGGTCCCTGAACATACGATGGTAATCCGTTCCAAATGGACCATCGTTTGTTGAAACCATCGCATGTTGATGGATCCGTGCAATGTAAAGTATAGGACAGTGGTCTACAACCTGCGGACCTCCAGATGTAGCAAAACTACAACTCCTGCTGGGAATTGTAGTTTTGCAACATCTGGAGGTCCGCAGGTTGAAGACCACTGGTATTGGAGGTTATACTCACGTGTCCCCGCCGCTCCGGACCGTCACCGCTGCCCTGGATGTCGCCTTCCATCACTGTCGCCGTGTCCCCGACGCTCCGGCAAGGCCTCTGCTTCCCCGGCATTCTCGCTCTCCGTCACCACCAACACATCGCTATGCACGCCGCTCCTATTGGATGACGGGACGGCGTGCGCAGCGACGGGATGACGACGATGGAGAGCGCCGACGATGCAGGGGATCCCGAAGAGGACGTGCCGGAGCCCAGAGGACAGGTAAGTGATTGTCAGCGGACCACACGGGGCACCGTAAACGGCTATCCGGTGGCAGCTGAAGCAGTCTGTGCTGCCAGATAGCAGTTTATGTGATGGCCCCGACATACAAAAGCATCGTATATTGATGCTGCTTTCAACATGCGATGGCCTCTGAGAGGCCATCGTATGTTGAAATGATCGTATGTCGGGGTCATTGTAGGTCGGGGGTCACTGTATTGTCATTGTCTGCTAGGTTGGCTTACAAAGCTTACCATCATACACGGATTTTCAAGCCCAAATGACAAAGTTACATGACAATTAGGCGTAATTGTGAAGATGGCGTTACATCTTACTATGGCAGTTTGTTAAACTAAATTCAGATAATTCTTGGTATCTTGGCCTGCTTTACAACCACATTCCTTGCATATGGTGATACATTGGACATGTTCCAGGTTCCATTTACTTTACTCCAAATGACGTTGTCATATTTAACTTGCATTTACTATACTTGTACTCCAGTAAGTATGTGTCCTATCACATACACGTGTTGTAAATGTTCTATGTTGTGGTGTGTATACTTAGGTCACTAGTAAAGTTGGCTTGTCACTGCACGTACAATGTAGAGCATTTCTTGCAGAAAAGAGTGAGACAGTAATTTCAGTTTGTATGTGTGTATCTCACAATCATCCTTCAGAGCATCTGTAGAAGTGTAAAAACAACTTCACAGCAAACATGGTATCAGGGAATTAGTGTTGTCTAAAATGTGGCAAAGTGGTCCTTACACTTTCAGCATGTCATTTCTTATCTTTATTTCATCTATGGACCCGTTTTCTGTTATTGCGGACAGAATGCATAGTAAAATGATTTTCAAAAGCCAAAAACATGAACAATGCTTAAAACCGTACAAGCTAAAATAATTTGAGGCACATTATAACATAATTTTTTGTTGGATTTTGTTTTCAATATTGCTTTGGATTCCAGCAGAAATGAAAGCACCATTGGTGGCAAAGGAAAGGTTTGGAGGAGGATTATAGAGCTGCCTATTCATGATTACACAAACAGTCCTTCTCCAGACCTTACTTTGCCATCAATGGGCCTTGGACTCGTGCAGGATCTCAAACTGAATAGGATAAGACTTACACCAGGAATTTATTTTGGAAAGGGGGTTACATCTCTTGAGTGTGCATTGTTCTCTGCATCAGTGATGGTATCTGCATTTTACTGTGCAGTGTGAAGAACATGGCATTGTGAGGTATTTGGTGGCAAACCAGAGTTGTTGAAGGTTCGTGTTTGTCACATTGGGAATGATGTGTACACGTGCGTTTGAAATCTTTGCAATATATGTTTTACAGGTCCCAGTTTATGATAAAAACAAGGTATGTGGTTCACATTGAAATGTTGTGCTCCTTTATGGAGCAGGGCTAAACATATATTGTAGTTCTTACAGTGATGTGCTTTTCATGTTGGGGTACCCTGCATTTTTAACACTTTGTAAACCTAAAAAAATATGTTTATTATGCCCCCAGGAAAATTCTGCGATTACCTGGCTCTGTCTGACTCTAGTGTCTTGGCCACAGAGCAGCCCAGCCCCTCCAAAGTTAGTCCCGCTGTCGCTCCCTCCCAGCAGTGTCTCTTCCTACCATCGCTCTATAGCGCAGCTCAGCCAGGTGGGAGGGAGGGAGCAATAAAGTGTGCAGGCCAGGCCCATGAATCGGGGGCATTGGGCTATGAGAGGGTAATGGCTATATGAATTTCATACGGTTTTTCCCCTAATTTCATATTATGCAATAAGGGGAATGGCTATATGAAATGAGGGAGTATTTCACCATTTGTTTATTATATTGCAATCGCATATTGTAAATCGCAATATTTACCTCCATAATCGCTATTGCACATTTCACCCATATCGTGCAGCCCTAGTTTACAGTAACAAATACCCAAAGTATATAGCATATTATAGGGTGCTGTTGTTACCCTAAAAGTATGTTACTAAAAAAATAAAAACAGATTAGTCTCATACATATGTTTATAGTATGGATGTACACTGGAGATCAAAATTAGAGAACAATTTATGAACACTTGATTTTTTCAGAAATAATGGAATCTACATTGATCATCATTTGTAATATTTTTTGTAAGGGGTACACCATGCAACTAGAACAGTGTTTTACAAAATAACCAAAGTATATCAACATAAAACCTTTATTTTTCAAAAAACGTGATGATCATAATTAGAGAACAGCAACTGTAGCACAGAGAAAGTAAGTACATTTTCTGAAGGTTCCAACAGTCACCAACCAGTAGGACATGTACAGGCCTCTGCTTTGAATGACTTCAACACATCTGCGCCCCCCACAGGACATCACTAGTCTCTCACACTGCTCTGGTGGGATTTTGCTCCACTCTTCTTCCAGTCTCTTCCACAGTTCAGTGACTGTTGTGGGTTTCTTGACCATAACTTTGTCACCAAGGATTTTCCAGTGGTTTTCTATTAGGTTTAGATCAGGACTCTGGGCTGGCTATTTAATTGTTTTAATGTTTTCAGTTTCAAGGAACTGCTTTAACCATTTTGCTGTGTGACAGGGGGCATTGTCTTGCATGAAAATTGCTGCTGATTGAGCGATTAACGCAAGGAAGGAACCAAGTGTTGTTGAGGAAGGTTCTGATAGACACTTGCATTCACTCTGCCATGTAGCTGTATGAGAGGTCCAACTGTCAAACATTCCCCAATCCATGACACTTCCTTCTCCACCTGTCACTGACTTCTTTACACACTTTGGGTTCAGTCTTTCCCCAGTTTGTTGACAAACATAAAGTTTACCATCTGACCCAAATAAATTAAACTTTCATCACTAAAATGAACTCTGGACCACTTCTCCTCTGTCCACACAACATGCTCCTCAGGTGAGTCTAGCCTTTTGATTATTTCTGCTAATGAGAGGTTTGGTCACTGCAGAGTGCTATTAAACGTCAAGACACTGTATGACGAGACAGATCCTTACCCTGTTCAGTGCTGAACTAGCGAGTAATTCCAGCTGCAGTGTTGAAACCCATGGAGATTCCCCTCATTATCCCATCCTCTCTTGCATTTGTCTTTCGAGGGCAACCAGCCTTCTTGGGGGACTTGAATGAGTTTGTGATGTTGTAAAGATGTAATATTCTATAAATCACAGACTTTGAACAACCAACTTCTCTTGCTATGGCTGAAAGGGTCCCCCCTTTGGCCTTTGATCTAAAGTGTACATGCAAGGAACAATTGGAGACTACTGAGCCGTAAGACAGCTATACTGCCATGAACCAGCACCTTCCATGCTATTGAAATATGTTGTAAAGGTGTCTCTTATGTGCCAACCAGATTGTTGCAAACAATCATTTATGGTGGAGTGGAAGGCGCCAGTGTTTGGAAATTCTCATCTGCCAAACTGTGCTTCAAAATTAGGAAATTCTGAAGCACAAAACATGCTTATATTACAACATCAATGGTAGTATCATTTAATTGGTGGATCTCAGAACTCTCCTTTGATAGGTTAGTATGCCAAAGGCACACTCAACATAATCTGTTGCATGCCTGGCTCTGTAGATGAAATATTTTTTCCCTCAAAATTCAGACCAAGCTGGGAACAGGGAAATAATTGATGTGTAACGTCAGAAGAAATGCCTCATCACAAACAAATACAGTAGGGGGACAGGTTGTGCTGTTCCAGGTAGAAGAGTAGGATGTGGTATGTTTGTTTCTCAAATGTTTTGAAAGGCTAGATATGGCCAATGCTCTAGCATCCCCCGTACTCCCATATGCCCCTATATCTATTGCCACAAAACATGGTTTTGAATCTGCAACTGCCATTAAAACAATAGAAAAAAAAACACAAACACACCATTTCACAAAAAACTAAAAAAACACTTAAAGTGATGCGGAATCTGTTGGCGCTATATAAATAAAATTATTATTACTTCTTCATGGCTTATTTTATTGTATAGGGCACTTGGGCTATATTAAATGGATTGTGGGGGCTGAAGCATAGGCGAGTAAAGTACTTGTCTAAACCGCTGCTGCAAGGGGGCATAGTGGCATCAACACTTAAGGGGCAAAGCAGCTGCAAAAAACATTTGCATTTGTGTGCTCAGTGAAAACACATATTATATTTATGCCCAGTGCCACTGTCCGGGTAGTACAGATACACATAGATCAATGCCCTATCACTAGTACTATTCAACACTGTGGCTTGCCTTCACACCTGCTGTGAAATTTGGTGGAGGACCGGTGATCAGGGGCGGACATATCGCCTGTGCAGCAGGTTCAGCTGCACAGGGGCCCAGCGTGTGAGGGGGCCCGCCCTCACACGCTGGGCCGGTCCTACCATCGGACCCAGTGCACAGGGCCACCATCAGGGGGTAAACCCATACACTTGTATGGGGCCCGGAGCTCCAGGGAGGCCCGAACGTCCCTGTACTTTTTTTTTTCCGGCTAGTCAGTGAGTGACTGCGACTGTCACTCACTGACTCCTGGCTGGGTACCTGTCAGAACTATGACCGGGCCTCATAGTCTGGGGGGCCCGCAGGACTATAAGGCCCGCTCTTTCTAGGGCGCAGGCCCCTTAAGAAGTACGGCAGGGCCGGACAGGCCAGGGGCTGATGGGAGTCGACGTACCCCGCGCAGGCACGCACGTCTACTCCAGTCACCTGACCTGTCCCGGCGCGATCTCCAGTCCAGCAGCCTCCCGACGGATCCTCCCCGTGCAGTGGAACACTGTGACAGGAGCAGCAGCTGCACCGAACCCCGGCAGGGTAAGTGAACGGGGGGGGTTGGATGGGGGCTATGTTGTTTGCAGACTACAATTGTGATGAGAGGTGCAGGGGAACAGGTGCTTGGGGTGTTCTAGGGGTGATGAGAGGGGGGTTATGGGGGGTAATGGGAGGTGCAGGGGGGTGTTATGGGGGTGATGAGAGGTGCAGGGGGGTGTTATGGGGGTGATGAGAGGGGGGTTATGGGGGGTAATGAGAGGTGCAGGGGGGGTGTTATGGGGGTGATGAGAGGTGCAGGGGGGTGTTATGGGGGTGATGAGAGGTGCATGGGGAGGTTATGGGGGTGATGAGAGGTGCAGGGGGGTTATGGGGGTGATGAGAGGTGCAGGGGGGTGTTATGGGGGTGATGAGAGGGGGGGTTATGGGGGTGATGAGAGATGCAGGGGGGTTATGGGGGTGATGAGAGGGGGGTTATGGGGGTGATGAGTGATGCAGGGGGGGTTATGGGGGTGATGAGTGATGCAGGGGGGGTTATGGGAGTGATGAGAGATGCAGGGGGGTGATGGGGGTGATGAGAGATGCAGGGGGGTTATGGGAGTGATGAGAGGTGCAGGGGGTGTTATGGGGGTGATGAGAGGTGCAGGGGGTGTTATGGGGGTGATGAGAGGTGCAGGGGGTGTTATGGGGGTGATGAGAGGGGGGGTGTTATGGGGTGATGAGAGGTGCAGGGGGGGTTATGGGGGTGATAAGAGGTGAAGGAGGGTGTTATGGGGGTGAAGAGAGGTGCAGGGGGGTGTTATGGGGGTGGTGAGAGATGCAGGGGGGGTTATAGTAGTGATGAGGAGAGGTGCAGGGGGATTATAGTAGTGATGAGGAGAGGTGTGGGGGGGGTTATAGTAGTGATGAGGAGAGGTGTGGGGGGTTATAGTAGTGATGAGGAGAGGTGTGGGGGGTTATAGTAGTGATGAGGAGAGGTGCGGGGGTTATAGTAGTGATGAGGAGAGGTGTGGGGGGATTATAGTAGTGATAAGGAGAGGTGTGGGGGGTTATAATAGTGATGAGGAGAGGTGCTGGGGGGTTATAGTAGTGATGAGGAGAGGTGTGGGGGGGGGGGTTATAGTAGTGATGAGAGGTGCCTGGGGGGGTTATAGTAGTGATGAGGAGAGGTGCGGGGGGGTTATAGTAGTGATGAGGAGAGGTGCGGGGGGTTATAGTAGTGAGGAGGAGAGGTGCAGGGGGTTATAGTAGCGATGAGGAGAGGTGCGGGGGTGGTTATAGTAGTGTTGAGGAGAGGTTTGGCAGGGGTTATGGGGGTGATGAGGAATGATGAGGACACAGAGGATAAGAGGTATTATATTTAGTGGGTATAGTGTGTGGCAGGATCATATTTAGTGGGTACAGTGTATAGCAGTATTATATTCAGGGTACAGTGTGTGGCAGGATTATATTTAGTGAGTACAGTGTATAGCAGTATTATATTCAGGGTACAGTGTGTGGCAGGATTATATTCAGGGTACAGTGTCTGGCAGGATTATATTCAGGGTACAGTGTAGGGCAGTATTTTATTTAGGTTACACTTTCTGGCAAGGTTATAATGATTATTGTCTTCATGCAGAGGATGAGGATCTGCTGACAAAGTGAGGAGCCAATGATGTCCGGATGTCAGACTCTGCAGAGAAGATGGAGCTGGAGGAAGACCTGGTCTCTGGACGAGATGAAGAAGAAAAGATTACAGAGAAGATATCACTTAAGTCAGAAGACGTCACTCAGGTCACTGACATCATTGTGTGTTCTTATGACTGTCCCATCAGAGCTGTAGTCACTTGTAAGTTCTGCAGTGATGATGGGTAAAACTGTGTCCAATCTGTGTCTCTTCAGCTGTTACAAAACTACAACTCCCATTGCCAGAGGCTCTTCAGACATGATGGGAGTTTTAGCTTTCCAACAGCTGGAGAACCACTTCAACCAAGGTGATCGGTGGGGGTCTCAGGCCTTGAGTTGTGTAAGGGGCCCCCGAAATTTCTGATGGCAGCCCTGCCAGTGCACATATGACAGGGAAACCAGTCTTGCCCAGTCACTAAACTGCTACTTACATCTGCCCATGGGGACTTCCTGGCTGAGGTGCGTGCGGTGAGTGACGTCATTGCAAGCACCTGGACGCTGACGTCCAGCGCAGAGCGTTCGATAACGTCACTTATAGCGCGCACCTCTGGAAGGAAGTCCTCTCAGGCAGATGTAAGTAGTGCAGGCAAGGTAAGAGTGTGTGGGTGAGTGAGAGTGTGTGTGTGTTTGTTTGTTGGGGTTATCCTACACTACCTTATGTGGGGAATCTATGCTACCTAATGTGGGGAATATATGCTACGCTACCTAATGTGGGGAATATATGCTACGCTACCTAATGTGGGGAATATATGCTATGCTACCTAATGTGGGGAATATATGCTATGCTACCTAATGTGGGGAATATATGCTATGCTACCTAATGTGGGGAATATATGCTACGCTACCTAATATGGAGAAATTATGCAATGCTACCTAATGTGGGGAATATATGCTACATAATGTGAGGAAACTATGCTACCTAATGTGGGGGAACTGCTGCCTACCTAATACAGATTAATGTGAGTTGCAGTGCAATTTTATGGCATATTACTTTTTTTGGGGGGGGGGGGGGGGGGGGCAGGCACATTCTTTGCACAGGGGCCCTCTGTTGTCTGTGTCCGCCCCTGCCGGTGATGATCTGGGGCTGGAATTGAGCAGATACATGAAGGATACATAATTCAAACCAAGCCATAAAGCTTCTGGGAGAACGTCCTTTAGACAGATAAGGCAAGTCACAGAAACTCTATCTACACAAAAATGAAGCATAAAAAGAAAAGAACAGAACTCTGTACCAACTGTGAAACATGTACAGTGGGGATCAAAAGTTTGGGCACCCCAGGTAAAAATTTGTATTAATGTGCATAAAGAAGCCAAGAAAAGATGGAAAATTTTCAAAAGGCATCAAATTACAGATTAGACATTCTTATACTATGTCAACAAAAGTTAGATTTTATTTCCATCATTTACACTTTCAAAATAACAGAAAACTAAAAAATGGCATCTGCAAGTTTGAGCACCCTGCAGAGTTAATATCTTGTACTGCCCCCTTTGGCAAGTATCACAGCTTGTAAACGCCTTTTGTAGCCAGCCAAGAGTCTTTCAATTCTTGTTTGAGGTATCTTTGCCCATTCTTCCTTACAAAAGTCTTCCAGTTCTTTGAGATTTCTGGGCTGTCTGTCACGCACTGCTCTTTTAAGGTCTATCCATAGATTTTCAATTATGTTGAGGTCAGGAGATTGTGAAGGCCATGGCAAAACCTTCAGTTTACGCCTATTGATGTAATCCCCCGTGGATTTCGAGGTGTGTTTAGGATCATTATTCATTTATAGAAACCATCCTCTCTTTAACTTTAGCTTTTTCACAGATGGCATCAAGTTAGCATCCAAAATTTGCTGAAATTTTATTGAATCCATTTTTCCTTCTACTTGTGAGATGTTCCCTGTGCCACTGGCTGCAATACAGCCCCAAAGCATGATTGATCCACCCCCATGCTTAACAGTTGGACAGAGGTTCTTTTCATTAAATTCTGTTCCCCTTCTTCTCCAATCGTACCTTTGCTCATTGCAGCCAAAAAGTTCAATTTCAACCTAATCGGTCCACAGAACTTGTTTCCAAAATGCATCAGGCTTGTCAATATGTCCATTTGCAAAGTTCAAACGCTGATATTTGTGGTGAGGACGTAGAAGAGGTTTTCTTCTGAATACTCTTCCATGAAGACCGTATTTGTACAAGTATCTCTTTATAGTGGAATAGTGTACCACAACTCCAGTGTCTGCCAGATCTTTCTGGAGGGGTTGCGCAGTCAAATGTGGGTTTTGAATTGTTTTTCTCACAATCCTGCGAGCTGTTCTGTCTGATATTTTCCTTGGTCTTCCAGATCTTGCTTTAACTTCCACTGTTCCTGATGACTGCCATTTCTTAATTACATTCCGAACAGAGGATATTGACATCTGAAAACGTTTTGCTATCTTCTTATAGCCTTCTCCAGCTTTGTGAACGTCAATTATTTTCAGTTTCAGATTTCTAGACAACTGCTTAGAAGAACCCATGGTGCTGATTGCCAGTGTATTGCCAGTGTCAGAAAGCTTGGTCTCAGTCCCAGGTCATGGGAAAAACACCGAAGAATGGCTAAGAGAAAAACATTGGATTATTGTGAAGTGGCCTTCTATGAGCCCTGACCTGAATTCTATAGAACATCTGTGGAAACATGCAGTCTGGAGAGGACACCTTCACAGGAGTGGGCCAAGATACCTGGAAAAGGGCAGAAGTCTCATTAAGAGTTACAGAAATTGGGGGGCGTGGCCTGGCGGTTGAGATGAGCGGTCGTATGCTGTAGGTGCTCCAGCTCAGAACCTGCATTATACCTATCCTGAACAGAATCCTGGAGTCCCTGACCCCACTAACTCATCTTAGGACCAGAGCTATGGCCCCTAAAGTGGACCCGAACAAAACTAAGGACCGCACGGCGGTTGAAAAACTGCAGTTTGCCTGCTCTGAAAAACAAGATGGTGCCGGGCAGGCTGAAGCGTGCGCTTCTACCTCGGCCTCTGAGGTACATGGCGCCTCCTCTTTGGACCCCTGCATGGAGCCCCTGTAGCTGACACTGAGGGAGGTGAGCGACACACTCCTCTTTGCCACCAGGCATGTAAGACTTCACTTACCGGGAAGATGGAGGAGATATGGTAGATATGGGCCTCCTGCGGCAGGACATGCAGAACCTCCGCAACCGTGTGGCGGAGATGGAACATCGCATCGCCACGCTTGAGGACAAGGTGACTCTCCTTCCTGCCTCTCTCCTTACGGTACAAAACCAGTTAGAAGTCGCCTGAAAAATGACGATCTAGAGAGCCGACTTGGTCGGAACAATATCCGGGTGATAGGCTTATCCGAAAGTGCTGAGGGCCTTCATGAAAGGCTGGATCAAGGACCTCTTCCCGGAGGTAACATTTTCTAAGGCATTCGTGGTGGAGCAAGCTCACAGAGTACCCCCTAAGCCTCCAGTGCCTTCACGCCCTTTGGTGGCGTGACTCCTTGACTGCAACGACAGGGACTTGATCCTACGCTCAGCGACAAGGTTACCCGAGATTACTGTCAACAGCAATAAGGTCTCCATTTACCCTGATTTCTCTTCGGACCTGCAGCGGAAGCAAGCATCCTACACTTCCATCAAGTCCAGACTGCGGGAGAGGGGAGTCCCTTATTCTATGGCATACCCTGCTCGCCTCTGGGTCATGGATGGTGACAGGGCCATCTTCTCCACACCTCAGGAAGCAGATGACTGGCAGAACAGGAGAGGATTATCGTAGATGTCCTGGAGTGCCATCACAGTGGATAGCTGTTACCTGTTCTATATCTGCTCATGGTGGCTCTCATCATGCCATGGGACCCTGTTTCTGGGTCAGGTACTGTGATCCTGGAGGCCCCAACTTTCCCCGAGTTGCTCCCTCAGCCTGATCCACGTTCCCTTCCCTCTTCCCCCACCTCCCCTCCTCCTCCACCTTTTCTGTGGCCCTGAACTGCTGGCTGTTGCTCACTTACCTTTCCCCCTACCTGGCACCTCTCCCCTGCATATGTTGCCCCCCTGGACGCTTTGCTGTACCTCATCCCCATGCCATGCTTTGCTGCTTGGCAAGACAATACTCCCAACCTGTGCCCCCTTCAGTTAACTGTCTGCTGCCTTACCTGGCCCCCTCTTCGTTGTGCTTCCTGGTTATTGTCCCTTACCCCCCCCCCCTTCGATCTCCTACTCTTGAGTTGCTGGTCTCTGCTCCTGGATCTGGGGACCCTTGAAGGCCACCGCACCTTCAGGCATATGTTGGACACTATGCTGCACAGTTTCCAGTGATATTTATTATGGGGCACCTGTGCCCAACTTGCACTTTTGTATGTGAGACTGTTATTTCAGGGGTTGTTGATGTGCCTTCTGGAGCTTTGCTCGTGTTTTTTTTTTTTCCTACTTATGATATTGATCTCTCCTGCTGGCTTCTCATAAATGTCCCCCTTTCCCCCCCCCCTTTTTTTTTTTTCCTTTTCTCTTAAACCTCTCCCCTTATCCCTTTTGTGGGGGGTATTGTCTTTATTTCTCTCCATTTATTACTCACTGCAGCCCCCTTCCTTTTCCTGTGTTTGGGTCCTTATCCTTTTGCTCCTTTCTGTATATCCCCTTCCCCCCTCTCCTGCTTCCTATTTTTCTTCCCTCGCTCCTAGCTCACTGCCTCAAACGTTGTCCCTTGCCTTCTTAACCCTTCTCCTTGGCTTGCTTTATTTTCTCGCTCTCATTTGATGGTCCTATTTCCTATACTGGTCCTACGTACCAACTCCTAAGCCCTGATTTTCCTTTGAAATCGGTCATGGGTCTTAATTTTATATGTAACTGCAGATTTTTCCCACTAGATGGAGCTGAAGCTCTTCTGATGCTTTTTCAGCGGATTTCTTGTTCTTATTTTGTTCCTCTGTGCTGTGTTCTCTCCCGCATGTTCTTAGGGGGTTTGTTTTCCTGCATGGCCTCAGCCATTTTTTGTCTTTGTGACTGTTACTACATGTTTCTGTGTGTTGTACGGACAGGCACTGATGTGCTTTTATTTAGACTCTTACTATGGCAGATCTCAGAGTGATGTCCTGGAACATCAGAGGAGCTCGTACCCTGCGTAAGAGAGCTATGATATTTGCCCATGTCAGAATGTACCAACCGCATATCGTTGCATTGTAGGAAACTCATCTCACACCTGACAGAGCTCACCAATTAGTTAAACCGTGGGTCCAGTGGTCACACCATTCCTTACTGTTCTAGTTAGTCGGTTGGTCAGATGGGAGCCGGTCACAGTGCGCAGGGACCCAGGGGGCCGCTATATCTTTATTCATGCCTTTGTAAATAAGGTTTTGTTTGTATTCTTGTTCCTCTACAACCCACCCCTGGCATAGTTGGATATCCTGCACAAGGTGGTTACTTTTGCTGCTGGCTATCCATCGGCTCGGGTTTTATGTATGGGGGATTTTAATTTAGTAAAAGACCCCTCTATGGATCGTCATAGTACCAGGGGGGTTCCTTCGTCCCAACAGGGGCCTACCCCTCTTTCTCAATTTCTAACAGAGGTGGGCTGGACAGATATCTTTAGATCTAGGTACCCTGTACTTTAGCAATATTCTTGCCATACCCTGGGTATGAACGCGCTGTCCAGATTTGACCTTGCTTGTGGAAATTTGCTTCTTGTGCCCCAAGTCTTGGAAGTCTCATATTAGCCCAGAGCTGTGTATGATCATTCCCCAATGTTGCTTGCCATCTCCATGGCCAATTCTGGTACCCCGCATAGATGGAAAATTCATCCATTCTGGCTTGACTAGATTGGGTCTAATGATCGGATCCCCGATCAGCTTCAGATTTTTCTTCAGGCCAATTTACCCCGAGGGTCTCCTGCGCTGGTCTGGGATACATTGAAAGCCTATCTGAGAGGTTGTTTGAGATCTACTATATCCTTTATTAAGAAATCAACTTCTAGGAGGGAGGAGGAATTGGCCCAGCGCTGTACTGAACTAGAGGCTCGTTATGTAGCAGACCCATCCAAAGCCAATAAGGTGAAGTGGCGCCGTCAGGGGTGACAAAATATGTTGCACTTCCATGAGAAGGCAAATAGGAAATAGTTTTTTACCAAACAGTTCACATGGACATGAACACATGGACTGTTTTGAACATAGGAACCAATCTAGCAAATTGTTGACCCTTATTGTCCGCCCCAATTCTTAACCTGTTAAGGACGTAGGGCGTACCTTTACCAGAGGAAGATGTATTCAGTCTGACTACAGTGCTCTCTGCTGCCACCTTTGTCCGTGTCAGGAACTGTCCAGAGCAGCAGAGGTTTGCTATGGGGATTTGCTCCTATTCTGGACAGGAGGTGTCAGCAGAGAGCACTGTGGCCAGACTGGAAAGAACTACACAACTCCCTCTGTAGTAAACAGCAGCTGATGAGCACAGGAAGGATTAAGATTTTTAAATAGAGATTTGTAAATTACTTCTATTTAAAAATCTTAATCCTTCCAGTACTTATCAGCTGCTGTATACTACGGAGAAAGTTAAGTAGTTCTTTTCTGTCTGACCACAGTGCTCTCTGCTTACACCTCTGTCCATGCCAGGAACTGTCCAGAGCAGGAGAGGTTTGCTATAGGGATTTGCTCCTACTATGGACAGTTCCTGACATGCAAAGAGGTGGCAGCAGAGATCACTGTGGCCAGACAGAAAATAACTCAAATTTCTCTGTAGTATACAGCAGCTGATAAGTACTGGAAGGATTAATATTTTTATATAGAAGTAATTTACAAAATTGTTTAACTTTCTGGCACCAGTTGATTTGAACTTTCTGGCACCTTTTGCCGCTCCCCTAATATCGCTGTCCCATTCTTTGGCCCCGATCCTCTTCCAGCTTTTGGTGCCAACACGTGGCACGTATAACTATTTGCTGTCCGCAGCAATGACCCGCCTGTGCCAGTGATAGGCCAAGCGGAAGTGATGCAATGAACATTGCTGCGGCCGTTGATTAAATAAATTCAATGAGTTCTCCTAATTAGTAAACATGCTGATGTACAAATTATATAAAAAAATGTTTTATTATTATTTATATATAAACTTTTTTTACAATATGTTTGACAGCAAGACAAGTGGATCGTTTCCATTTATGTTCAGTTAAATGCATCAGAATAAAAAATGAGTAATATTACCATGTAATGTGAGAAAACTAATATCATCATACAGGAAGATGTCGGTATAGTACGTTTCAGTGATCGCTATTCAACATCATTATGAGCCCTTAATGGGAGTTTCCCCATCCATGTCAGTTCTAGAATTGCTCTAAAAAAATAAAAAAGCATGCAGTTGGAGTCCTCCACCGGTAGCTGACGCTGTGAGCTGCGTCCATTGCAATTTCCCATTTTACAGCTACCTACACTTACTGACCAGTTGATGGTTCGGGCCATAATAATGGTCCCATGCTTACTCCGGCATGTTACACCTCACATATGTATAAGAATTCCAGGAAACGCCCGGAGCACACTCTCTGCGAGTATCACCACACAACTTCCTCAGCTCTCGGAGTTCAGCAAGTCCATGTGACTTCTCAGGAAGCGAAAGTGTAAACGCTTCCGGGTTATTGGACAGGAGCCTGGCTGCCATTGGTCGGGCTGTCAAACTGGTGACCTGTGATTGGCTGCAGAGTGGCCGGGCTGGTGTGTGATTGGCGACGTTACCGGGTTGTACTTTGGGATTGGTTCGATAGTCGGTGCAGCGTGTGATTTCGCAGCGTCACTGCTGTGCGGGGCCCTGTTTGAATGAGACTGGGTGAAGGCGGCTGCCAGGAGAGCGGATCGTGCGCCCCGAGAACCCACCATGCCCATCTATACAGGTACCGGAGCTTACCGGACGTCCTGCTGAGGGGAACTCCCCGCTCACACAGGCAGCAGCTTCATATATGTGTATATACAGCACTGACATACACAGCAGTACCTTAATATATATCTATAGACCTCACTGAGATTATATACAGAGCACTGACATACATAGCAGTACCCTCATATATATATATATGTATAGACCTCACTGAGATTATATACAGAGCACTGACATACATAGCAGTACCCTCATATATATATATATGTATAGACATCACTGAGATTATATACAGAGCACTGACATACACAGAAGTACCATCAGATATAAATACTTACAGACAGCACTGAGGTTATATACAGCACTGACATACACAGCAGTACCTTTATTTATATATATATATATATATATATGTTTAGACATCACTGAGATTATATACAGAGCATTGACATACACAGCACCTTTTATATTTATATATATATATATATATATATATATATATATATAATCTATAGACATCACTGAGATTATATACAGAGCACTGACATACACAGCACCTTTTATATTTATATATATATATATATATATAATCTATAGACATCACTGAGATTATATACAGAGCACTGACATACACAGCAGTACCATCACATATAAATATTTACAGACAGCACTGACATACACAGCAGTACCTATATATATGTATATATATATATGTATGTATAGACATCGCTGGGGTTATATACAGAGCACTGACATACATAGTAGTATGTATATATATATGTTTGTGTGTACTACTATGTATGTCAGTGCTCTGTATATAACCTCTGTGCTGTCTACATATATATGTACGGTGTCCATTTTAGGACAGCATCAGCCGTCAAACTGTACCTCGCTCATCCTTCAGCCAAAACGGCGTCCCGCCTCCTCCGTCAGCCAAAACCTTTGTCATCCTTAAGTCTGTCATACCTCAGATGAAAATGAAAGTGTGTGATTGGCTGCTGCCAGCAAAGATACTGTGATTGGTTGATGGGAGCATAAGGTGTGTGCAGTCCCGCTCCACTGTGACACATTTCGTTACAAACCCTAATCCTCTCATGTACCCAGCTTTTCCCCTATTCCTGCAAAACCTACAGTTATGTAGTCAGCTGTAGGTTTATCAGGAATTGTTAAAAGCTGAGTACATAGATGTAGGTTTTTCAGGAATCGGGAAAAGCTGAGTACATAGCTTTTCCAGATTCATGAAAAACCTCCAGCTGTGTACTCTGCTTTTCCCGATTCCTGAAAAACCTACAGTTATGTACTTAGCTTTTAACAATTCCTAATAAACCTACAGCTGACTACATAACTGTAGGTTTTGCAGGAATAGGGGAAAAGCTGAGAGCGCAGGTTTGTTTTTCAGGAATAGGGGAAAGCTGGGTACATGAGAGGATTAGGGTTTGTTAATAAATGTGTCTAATCAGTGGAGCGGGACTGCATTCACCTACGCTCCCATCAACCAATCACAGTATCTTTGCTGCCAGCCAATCACACACTGTCTGTGCTAGCAGGTCTGCCGAAGCTCTGCTGACTCAGCACTTTCATTTTCGTCTGAGGCTTGAGAGAGTTTAGGTTGACAAAGGTTTTGCCTGAGGGAGGAGGCGGGACGCAGTTTTCGCTGAAGGATGAGGGAGGTGCGGCTGAAAACTGACAGCGATTTGTCTGAGGGAGGAGGCGGGACGCCGTTTTGGCTGACAGATGATGCTGTCCTAAAATGGACACCGTACATATGAGGGTACTGCTATGTATGTCAGTGCTGTATATAACCTCAGTGTTGTCTATACATATATATATATATATATATATATATATATATATATGTACTGCTATGTATGTCAGTGCTCTGTATATAACCTCTGTGATGTCTATACATATATATATATGAGGGTACTGCTATGTATGTCAGTGCTCTGTATATAACCTCTGTGATGTCTATACATATATATGAGGGTACTGCTATGTATGTCAGTGCTCTGTATATAACCTCTGTGATGTCTATACATATATATATATGAGGGTACTGCTATGTATGTCAGTGCTCTGTATATAACCTCTGTGATGTCTATACATATATATGAGGGTACTGCTATGTATGTCAGTGCTCTGTATATAATCCCAGTGATGTCTATAAAATATACATATAAGGGTACTGCTGTGGAGTCGGTAGATAAATGTTCCGACTCCAACTCCGACTCCGGAGTTTTCTGTGCTTCCGACTCCGACTCCTCTGTATTAATATGCAAATGTATTTTATACATTCCTTGAAGGAAGGAAAGGCAAAATACATGTCATTACCACAGGACTACTGGCTGGGAAGCCAACAGTCTACTGTATTGAACAGTTTGTGTGCTGATCTGCTGCTGAAGATAGGGCAGTGGGAGGATCCAGGAAGGGGCATTTATTATAAAACATGATTTCCCTAGTAGAATCCCATAGTCAAGTTTAAAGGGGTACTCCGCCCCTAGACATCTTATCCCCTATCCAAAGGAGAGGGGATAAGATGTCAGATCGCCGGGGTCCTGCTGCTGGGGACCCCCGTGATCGCCACTGCGGTACCGCGCTTTCATTACTACACAGAGAGAGTTCGCTCTGTGCGTAATGATGGGCTATACAGGGGATGGAGCAGCGTGACATCATGGCTCCGCCCCTTGTGACATCACAGCCCGCCCCCTTAATACAAGTCTATGGCAGGGGGCGTGACGACCCCCACGCCCCTTCCGATAGACTTGTATTGAGGGGGCAAGCCGTGACATCATGAGGGGCGGAGCCGTGATGTAACGATGCTCCGGCCCCTGTATCGCCTGTCATTACTCGCTCGCTCTGTGCAGTAATGAGCACGCGGTGCCGCATCGGTGATCCCGGGGGTCCCCAGCAGCGGGACCGGCTATCTGACATCTTATCCCCTTTCCAAAGAATAGGGGATAAGATGTCAGATCGCCGGGGTCCTGCTGCTGGGGACCCCCGGGATCGCCGATACGGCACCGCGCTATCATTACTGCACAGAGCGAGTTCGCTCTGTACGTAATGACGGGCGATACAGGGACCGGGGCATCGCTACATCACGGCTCCGCCCCTCGTGATGTCTAGGGGCGGAGTACCCCTTTAAGCTAACAATCGTGTTTACAAGTTTTTATAGCCTTAGCTGAATGGCAGCAGTTTTTCCAATGGTTTACAGCTTCAGTCTTGAACTGCTGACCCTCCATTCCCTTCACTTATACAAGTGTCTCTAGTTCTGCAAAAAACATATTTACTTAATCCCTTATCAGTGAGAGGTTAGGTTACCCATGGGTTCTCTGTAACAGCAGAACACAACACTATGGGAAGTATAAGTATTGCCGCTCCTAATTGTGCGTTGTGTGCCATATAGTAAAGCACATGAAAAGCTTCTGCACGGTCACTTAACGTGTTCGTTTTGCGGTTACATGAGGCACTGCTTGCATTGGTCTTTATTCTTAAAGGAGTAGTCCAGTGGTGATTCAGTGGTGAGCAACTTATCCCCTATCCTAAGGATAGGGGATAAGTTGCAGATCGCGGGGGGTCCGACCCCTGGGGCCCCCCGCGATCTCCTGTACGGAGCCCCGACAGCCCGCTGGAAGGGGGCGTGTCGACCTCCGCACGAGGCGGCGACCGACACGCCCCCTCAATACAACTCTATGGCAGAGCCGAAGCGCTGCCTTCGGCAATCTCCGGCTCTGCCATAGAGATGTATTGAGGGGGCGTGTCGGCCGCCGCCTCGTGCGGGGGTCGACACCCGCTATCTCGGCGGAGAGCCGGGGCCCCGTACAGAGAGATCGCAGGGGGCCCCAGCGGTCGGACCCCCCGCGATCTCAAACTTATCCCCTATCCTTAGGATAGGGGATAAGTTTTTCACCACTGGACTACCCCTTTAAAGTAGAGAATTCATTAATTATCACTTTTTGTGAATTGGGACATTTAAACTTGCTTTTTTTTTTTTTATTCCAATCAAAATTTAGTCTGAGTCGGTGCAGTGTTTGCCGGCTCCAGGTACCCAAAATTTCGTCCGACTCTGACTCCACAGCCTGTATGTCAGTGCTCTGTATATAACCTCAGTGATGTCTATACATATATATATATATATATATATATATATATATATATATATATATGGGTACTGCTATGTATGTCAGTGCTCTGTATATAACCTCAGTGCTGTCTGTCTGTGTTTGTGTGTGTGTGTGTGTGTGTGTATATATATATATATATATATATATCTATATATATCTATATATATATATATATGTATTGCTGTGTATGTCAGTGCTCTGTATATAACCTCAGTGTTGTGTGTGTGTATATATATATATATATATATATGTGTGTGTATAGACATCACTGGGGTTATATACGGAGCACTGACATACGTAGCAGTACATATATATATATATATATATATATATATATATATATATATGTATACACACACACACCACTGGGAATATATATATATATATATATATATATATATATATATATATATATATATATATATATATCAGCACCAGCATATGATTTTCCAGCTGTTGCAAAACTACATCTCCCATCCTGACATGGGAGTTGCAAATTTGCACCCATTTTCTGCCTAAGGTTGTCAGTGGATCAGGCTGAAGATCAGATCCTTTCAGCTCTTATATCCTCTCCTGGTCCAAAACGTGAGAATTCTTCTAGGAGATGCTAGAGAAACCAGGATACACTTCACTATCTTAGGCCTCATTTACATCACAAGAAAAGAAAACGGAAATACTTACAGCTCACCAGATTCCCAGGACAGTCCATAATGTTAAAGGGGTATTCCAGGCAAAAACTTTTTTTTTACATATTAACTGGCTCCGGAAAGTTCAGAAGCTAATAACTATTGGAAGGATTAAGATTTTTTAATAGAAGTAATTTACAAATCTGTTTAACTTTCCAGAGCCAGTTGATAATAAAAAAAATCCTTTATGGTGTGCGAGAAGACACACAGCCACAAAAAGGTAAGAGGAAAGCTCCCATGTGGATGAGAGTCCAGAACTCACAAAGAAAGTGAACTAAAGAATCATGTATAAAATATATCCTGGTGAACTACAAACATGAATTAAAAACAACTTGTCAAGTCTTTATCCAAAGTATAAAACCTACTACCATTGACTCCATGAATAAATATGCTACTATTACTAAGTAACGCACATGTAATACTGATCCACCCACGTACTTTAAAGGGGTACTCCACTGGAAAACACTTTCCTTTAAATCAACTGGTTCCAGAAGGTTAAACAGATTTGTAAATTACTTCTATTAAAAAAATCTTAGTCCTTCCAGTACTTATCGGCTGCTGTATGCTCCACATGAAGTTCTTTTCTTTTTTTAATTTATTTTCTGTCTGACCACAGTGCTCTCTGCTGACACCTCTGTCCATTTTAGGAACTGTCCAGAGCAGGATTTGCTCCTACTCTGGACAGTTCCTAAAATGGACAGAGGTGTCAGCAGAGAGCACTGTGGTGAGACAGAAAGCAGCTAAGTACTGAAAGGATTAAGATTTTTTTTAATAGAAGTAATTTACAAATCTATTTAACCAGTTGATTTAAAAAAAAGTTTTCCAGCAGAGTACCCCTTTAACCCCAATGTGTCCCTGTGTGTTTAACTGTTCACTAGGTAATTCTGTACGTAAAAAAAAAACTACAATGATCCGGAGGATGTAGGTCTCCCAACTAGTACAAAAGTATCAAAAATAGAAAAATAGGGAACCTTTTAAAATATTAATATTTATTATAATCATTTAAAAAATTAAAAAACTTGAAAAAATCACACCACATGAAAAAAAACGTCCATACGTCCATAGTAGTAAATGGGGTCTGACGGATACAATTAATGGGGGCAGGAGCGTAGTGTTTCTGTATCCTTAGGCAATGCATCCTCTAACAGCACACATTCTCCATGCATATTCCAAATAAAAATATATAATGTCTGAGCGTTAGTTTAACCCTTTTGAGATTCTCGTGTCTAGTTTTATTATCCAATGTATTGTTCTCAGGGGTGTGGAAATAAAAAAATTAAATAAAACGGAGCAAAATCTACTTGTCCCTCATGAAAATCCACTTGTCCTGTACACAAAAAACAGGTTTTTTTTTTTATTTAGTTTTTGCACTTTAGTTTTTTCCTCCTTGTCCTATAATAGCCATAACTCTTATATATATATTTTTTTTTAATCTACAGACCAATATGATGGCTTGTTTTTTGCGGCACCAATTTTTCCATAGCTTATGCTCTGAACAAAAAAAAAAGAATTTTTTTTGTGAGGTGAAATTGAAAAAGTTTAGCAAATATTTTTTTTTTTTTTTTAGGCTATTCACCTTGTGGTCAAACAGTGTTGGCAATGAGATGTATGCCCTATGTGTGATTTTGTAGGCCATCTCCCAGTAGAGTGCAGAGGGAATGGGTTTAGCTGCTTTCGTCAAGGCCTGTAGGATGTCGTCAGTCGTGATGTTGCGCCCCCCCCCCCACCCCACCCACACACACCCGTGATTGCACTGCGGGGGCGATCCATCTCACTAGACCACCAGGGATGTTGAGAAATGTACCTTTAGATGTCGCTGTCAGCTTACACAGCGGCAATATTATGAAACTGAGCTGCAACACAATGGGCAAGAACATACAGCAGTCTCTCGGGACAGGTTCCACTCAGAACAGGTCATGGTTGACCAAAGAATTTGAGTGCATGTGCTCAGCTTTTTATACAGAGGTTTTCTTCGGGAAATAGACGTATGAGTGCTGCCAGCATTGTTACAGGGGGTGGGGGTGTCAGCCTATCAGTGCTCAGACCATATGCCGCACAGTGCATCAAATAGGTCATCCAATTCTCGTCCTAGAAGAAAGCCTCTATTAAAGACACAAGAAAGCCTGCAAACAGTTTGCTAAATACAAGCAGATTAAGGACATGGATTACTGGGACCATATCCTGTGAGGATTACTGGGACCATATCCTGTGGGGATTACTGGGACCATATCCTGTGGGGATTACTGGGACCATATCCTGTGGGGATTACTGGGACCATATCCTGTGGGGATTACTGGGACCATATCCTCTGGGGATTACTGGGACCATATCCTGTGGGGATTACTGGGACCATATCCTGTGGGGATTACTGGGACCATATCCTGTGGGGATTACTGGGACCATATCCTGTGGGGATTACTGGGACCATATCCTGTGGGGATTACTGGGACCATATCCTGTGGTCCGATGAGACCAACATAAATGTATTTGGTTCAGATAGTGTCAAGCGTGTGTGGCAGCAACCAGGTGGGGAGTACCAAGACAAGTGTGTATTGCCTACAGTCAAGCATGGTGGTGAGAGTGTCATGGTCCAGGCCTGCATGAGAGCTGCTGACACTGGGTGCTACAGTTCATTGAGGGAACCATGAATGCCAACATGTTCTGTGACATACTGAAGCAGAACCCTATCCCCTCCCTTCAGAGACTGGGCTACAGGGCAGAATTCCAACATGATAACAACCCAAACACTTCCAACATCACTTGTTTTTGCTTTCTTTTATACAAGAACGTGGAACATGGTTTAGAGATGATTTAGTTTTTTTGTTTAGCTCTGGCAATAAGGCCATATGCGTGACCTCGATTAGTCGAACAAGATGCAGAACATAGAAATATATATATTAGGGCTCAGGGTTTAAGACAAATGGACAGATAGTAATTAAATGTGTTTATTATTATACAGTGTGACAATATAATATAAAATATGATATAAGAAAATAAAATCAAATAGTGGCGTCTGCGTCTCACAGGGCCCTTGTGTAGGCGCAGCACCAACTAATATTATCTAAAATATAAGTATTCCACAATGTGTTAAAAATTAAGACCACCATATAAAAGTTCATATAAAACCTCTAATAGGATTAGACTATACAGGGAGAGAAATCTGGGTGGGAGAGTCTTAGTTCATCCACAATAGTCAATTCTCTCCTCTCTCAAAAAGTTCTGCAAATTGTAACAGATTCCAGTATAGTTGTAACAAATAGCAACCATATAAGTTTTGGTTAGTAACCCATAGCAACCATTTGTATGTGTCCGGCTGCAGCAGTAGATCGCAATTGAACGCCTTTGCAAATAATGTTCATACACTTGCTATTAGCAGATAATGGTCAATATATACGCTTGTGTGCAGTCACTGTTAATATGCATTCATATCTTTAGATACTTTGTATCTCACCGCTCCCGGGCACTGATGCTGCGATCTCCTCCAGTTGCGCTATGAAATCCCACAGTGTGTTATCACTGGGTGGCTCTCGTGGCGTGAGACAGCATCACCGGAGACTCGGCCGTCTCACACGGTGGTAATGCTGGATGACAGTGGGTTCCGGGTGGTGGTACTGCAGCGGTTCTGCAGGTGAGTATGTTGTTATGCCGGTGGCGTCCTCGTGGCAATGAGGCGCGTATGTCTCCTTTACCGGGTGCCGGGTGATTGACAGTTATGTTTCCCGGTATCGGACTGCTGGTTGCTGAGCTGGGCAAATAAACTGGTGGTCTCAATGGTTATTAGGGGGACGCTGGACGCGTTTCAGGACTGTCTCAGTCCTTTCTTAGCTGCTGAAGAAAGGACTGAGACAGTCCTGAAACGCATCCAGCGTCCCCCTAATCAATTTGCAGAACTGTTTGAGAGAGGAGAGAATTGACTATTGTGGATGAACTAAGACTCTCCCACCCAGATTTCTCTCCCTGTATAGTCTAATCCTATTAGAGGTTTTATATGAACTTTTATATGGTGATCTTAAAGGGATACTCGGGTGCTTAAACATCTTATCCCCTATCCAAAGGATAGGGGATAAGATGCCTGATCGCGGGAGTCCCGCCGCTGGGGACCCCCGGGATCATGCACGCGGCACCCCGTTTGTAATCAGTACCCGGAGCGTGTTCGCTCCGGGACTGATTATGGTCGACCGCAGGGCGGGCGGCGTGTGACGTCACGCCTCCGCCCCCGTGTGATGTCACGCTCCGCTCCTCAATGCAAGCCTACGGGAGGGGGCGTGATAGCTATCACGCCCCCTCCCGTAAGCTTGAGGGGCGGAGCGTGACGTCACACGGGGGCGGAGGCGTGACTTCACACGCCGCCCGCCCTGCGGTAGACCATAATGAGATCTGTCCATTCGGCTTAAACCCTGAGCCCTAATATATATATTTCTATAGACAAACTACTTCCTGACACCTTGGGTATAGGTGTCTAATTAGGCAGCCCGGGTTTATTTGGTGGGTAGTTAGACAAGAGCCTCTCCAACTCCTTTATACTATAAGATGCAGAACATGTTGCAGGAGCTAAATTGTCTACCAGCATTCACACTAAGGTGGCATCAGGTGCGTCAAAGCACTTTCGAGAGGTACACCAAGGCTATCCATGCACGTCGTGGCACAAGAACATGCCAGTCGGCCACCACTAGGAGGAGATTGGGTTAGAAAGTTATATACAAGAGAAGTATATTGGATATTAAATCTAGACACAACAATCCCAAAAGGGTTAAATTAGCACTCAGGCATGATGTATTTTTATTCAAAATGTATCTTGGCAAGTTTCTGTATTTTTTATAAATCTTCCCTTTTTTCTTTTGTGTTCAGTTCTATTTACCCCCTATGTATCTAAGTACGGAATGTATATTGGCACAAAAACGAAATATGTGAAGTTAAAGAATGTGTATTGTTTTTGGCAGTATTCACACTTTTTACCTTGCATGTAACAGTCACAGGGACACATAGGGGTTAAAGGGGTACTCCACCCCAGACATCTTATCCCCTATCCAAAGGATAGGGGACAAGATGTCTGATCACGGGGGTCCCGCTGCTGGGGACACCCACGATCTCTGCAGTGGTGCCCCGCAGTCATTACTACACAGCACACTGGCTCTGTGCGTGATGATGGAGCGATGCAGGGGACAGAACATCGTGACGTCATGGCTCCGCCCAACCCCCTTAATACAAGTCTATGGGAGGGGGCATGGTGAACGTCGCGCCCCCTCCCATAGACTTGTATTGAGGGGGCGGGCATGATGTCATGGTGGGCGGGGCCGTGACATCATGATGCTTCGTCCCCTGCATCGCCCCTCGTCATCCCGCACATAGCCAGTGTGCTCTGTAGTGATGACGGCGGGGCGCTGCTGCAGAGATCGCCGGGGTCCCCAGCAGCGGGACCCCCGTGATCAGACCTCTTATCCCCTATCCTTTGGATAGGGGATAAGATGTCTGGGGTGGTGTACCCCTTTAAGGTAAGTGGGTGGGTTAGTATTACACAGGTGTGTTTCCAGGAAGTGGGTGGATTTGTTCAGTCATAGTAGTAGATTTATTTGGAGTCGATGGTAGTACAGTACATTTTAAAGATTTAACAAAATGCGTTGGTTTTAATTCATTTTGGTAGTCCACCTGGACATATTCCATACACGATTATATAAAGCTGGTATTTTTTTTATTTCTTCACTTTCTTCATGAGTGCTGGACTCTTTTCCACATGGGAGCAGCTTTCCTTTTACTCATTCACATCATGTTTACAGTCTCCATAGCATGTTCAGGGGTGTTGTGATCATGAAGCTCCTAATTGTACCCTCTTAGCCAAGCAGTCACACCATATTTTGCTACGAAGGTCCCACCCAGCTGACTATTTAGTGGAAAAGGCTTGTGTTTCCCAACCAGGGTGCCTCCAGCTGTTGTTAAACTACAACTCCCAGCATACCCAGACAGCCGAAGGCTATTACCCAGCTCTCCAAGACTCCTGATTGGCCAATCAGACTGGACCCTGATTTTGTAGTGCAGGGTTTCCCAACAGCATGCCTCCAGCTGTTGCAAAACTACAACTCCCAGCATACCCAGACAGCCAAAGGCTATTGCCCAGCTCTCCAAGACTCCTGAATGGCCAATCAGACTGGACCCTGATTTTGTAGTGCAGGGTTTCCCAACAGCATGCCTCCAGCTGTTGCAAAACTACAACTCCCAGCATACCCAGACAGCCAAAGGCTATTGCCCAGCTCTCCAAGACTCCTGAATGGCCAATCAGACTGGACCCTGATTTTGTAGTGCAGGGTTTCCCAACAGCATGCCTCCAGCTGTTGCAAAACTACAGCTCCCAGAATACCCAGACAGCCGAAGGCTATTACCCAGCTCTCCAAGACTCCTGAATGGCCAATCAGACTGGACCCTGATTTTGTAGTTCAGGGTTTCCCAACAGCATGCCTCCAGCTGTTGCAAAACTACAACTCCCAGCATGCCCGGACAGCCTTTGGCTGTCCGGGCATGTTGGGAGTTGTAGTTTTGCAACAGCTGGAGGCACCCTGCCTGGGAAACGCTGGTCTAGAGATTAGAGGATCATCCAAATTATTTAAAATTCACTATATTTGAAACAAGTGGCTTATTTTCCTGTAAAAATGGGACCTTCGGGATGTTGAAATGCTTCTTGTCTGAACTTGTGAATCGGGATTGTGTAACATCACGTAATAAAAAAAATCAGTATTAAGATGATGTATATGCCCATGTGACTGATTAATTCTCTGAACAATACATCATTGTTTCCCTATATTGTGTAACCCCCCCATCTATGTTTGTATTTCTGACCTTACAAAGTAATATTGTTTTATTCTCTGCCAGACTGTATATCTTTCTGTCCACTGAGTACAATGGCCCAGATTTATCAAACTGTGAGAGAAAAAGTGGAGAGGTTTTCCTACAGCAACCAATCACAGCTCAGCTAACGAGCTGTGGTAAAGTGAAACCTGAGCTGTGATTGGTCGCTGTGGAAAAATCATTCTACTTTTTCCCTCACACAGTTAGATACATCTTGACCAATGTGTATACTTTGACCAACACAGTGGATATAATGGGGGGAGATTTATGAAAACCTGTCCAGAGGAAAAGTTGCGGAGTTGCCCATAGCAACCAATCAGATCGCTGCTTTCATTTTTGAAAAGGCATGTGAAAAATGAAAGCAGCGATCTGATTGGTTGCAATGGGCAAGTCAACAACTTTTTCTCTGGACAGGTTTTGATCTCCCCCAATTTGTCTAAACCAATGCAGAGAAAAAGTGAAGCAGTTACACCTGGCAACCAATCAAATCTCAGCTCTTAGTTTACAGAGGTACATTGGAGAAACAAAGCAGCATCCTGATAGGTCACAAAGGGTAGCTGCTGTCCATATCCCTTGTAATAGTTTTAAGGTCCCCCTTTGGTTCATCTCTTTGCTACCCCAAAATATATTCACCGACATTTTGTTTGTACAATTTTAATTTTTTTAATTTTTGCCACCAGTGAACGTGAAGTGGGGGAAGGAGAAGTTTGATAATGTTGAGCTGAACACCGATGAGCCTCCGATGGTCTTCAAGGCCCAGCTCTTTGCCCTGACTGGGGTACAGCCAGACAGACAGAAAGTCATGGTTAAAGGAGGAACCTTAAAGGTATGGACGGATACAGTAATGTCATTGGGGGGAATTCATCGAGTGGTGTAGGTGAATGTCTTTTTACCCATCAATTCATGTGGTGAATGTACTACATGGTGCAGAGCCAGTGATAAATCTGGTGCTGATCACATTTCTTACTTCAGGACACCACTTTGTATGGTGATTCCTTTGTGACTTTTTGTGCGACTTTTTATCCTGTGCGACTTTTTAAAAATGCTGTCCACAGTCAGTTCTGTAAGCCAAGTCAGGGCTGGTGTAGATTTGCGCCTAAGTTAGCACAGTTGCGACAAACTGAAAAGTCGAATACGATGAATTCCTTGTCACTGCCTGATATCAACTGAAATCATGACTTGGTATGTTTTTTTGAAAAACCTTCTAAAGCAAAAGTTGCAATGAAAAGTCTCAAAACAGCATCTAAGACAAACTGTGAGACAAATGTACACCACAAAACCAGGGTAAATCCAATGATAAATACCCCCCCCATAGTGCTAATGTTATAGGGTGCATTCACACTTACTGCATCTGCTGCTGATTCCACTTAGAGGATTTAACTAGACAGGTTTAGGAGGAACATAGGCTGGAAAGGAGCATTTATTTTGTCTTTTCCCAGCCTAATAATACGAGCCTGCTACCTTTGAGACCTGGAGAGCCATTTTAATTTTAATGCTTCAGAATTGATGGTATCTGGCTCTTCCCAGTTCACCTGTGGTGGTGGGTCCCAGCTTTGTAAAGGACACTTTCCACTACTAAGCATGTAAGGTGATATACAGTGTGTATAACAAACCTGTAACAGAAATACAAAGTTCAGTAGTAAGTTGCAGAATAGTTTTTCCACAGATTTGAGATGTAGTTACTTGAACTTCTTGAATTGAATGAGCATTTTCTTTTTATCTACTTTGGTTTACTTCTTTCTGTGGAGCACCTGGCTGATGTCCTGTTGGTAATGAATAATAGTAAATCTGGCTTTTATAAATGTGTATTCCATATATTGTTTTCTTTATATTGTAGGATGATGATTGGGGTAACCTTAAGATAAAAAATGTAAGTATTTTTTTTTTCATGTCCATAACAATATTATCTTTGCTATCATAGTTAGTTTTGCATGTAATAGGCAGTGGCATATAACTTATACTGTAAGACAGCTTGGAGCTAATGGAAATATTATATTGTCTTAAATTCACTACGTAGACTCCTGATTTTGTAGTCTTATGGAGGCATACCAAGCACTAGCTATTCTCCATTCCTCAGCAGCTCCCACTCCAGCACATGCCGGTTAGTAACATTACCATCTGTGCCTTAGAACAGTGTTTCCCAACCAGGGTGCCTCCAGCTGTGGCAAAACTACAACTCCCGGCATGCTGGGAGTTGTAATTTTGCAACAGCTGGAGGCATCCTGGTTGGGAAACCCTGCCTTAGAACAATCTCTTCTGTTCGCAGTTCCATCACATTTGATGGCACAATTAGTGCACCATGCAGCCCTAACTTACTGTCAAAATGATGACAAAACCCATTGTAAATCACTTAGGAATTTTTCGCACAATTGGCATAAGCAGAAGCCACGCCACAGACATCTAGACTACAGCTTTCTCCCTTATTGCCACTGGTCTGAAAGTGACAGTGATATGTCTCCTTAAATTAAGGCTTTGTGGTATTGGCTTCTAGTACATTGCTAGTATTAAAAAGATGTGAGAACTGTATACCACACAATGGGGGTAGTCACTGACTTATAATCTGTTATGTATTACGGTTATTGAGCACTCGTGTTTTCACTCATACCTGTAAAACTTATATCTTATCCCATCTGGAAAAGGTAAGAATGTCCACAGTTATATGCTATAAACATGTTGTAGATGAACATCTTCTTTAGCATTGTATGGACACAAACCATAACTTGTATAATTTTTCCTGTATGTTTCTTCATCTATAGGGCTTGAGCCTGTTGATGATGGGCTCTGCTGAAGCTCTCCCTGAGGAGCCTGCGGTGAGGCCCATATTTGTAGAAGACATGACAGAGGAGCAGTTGGCTTCTGCAGTAAGTAAATTCATATGGGGTCTTTATTATATCATTTTGGGATTTATAAGAAAAGAATTAAGACATCTATCACATTAAAGGGGTACTCCGGTGCTACAGCGTTCTGAACATTTTGTTCAGAACGCTCGGAGCCGGAGGCCGTGATCATGACGCCACAGCCCCTCCATTCATGTCTCTGGGAGGGGGCATGTCATCTGACAAGCCCCCTCCCGTAGACTTGAATGGAGGGGGCGTGGCCATGACATCACAACCACTGCTGTAGGAACCCAACGTTTGACATCTTTTCCCCTATCGTTTGGATAGGGGATAAGATGTCTAGCAGCAGAGTACCCCTTTAAGGTTCAATGGTAGCCATTCCATTGCCTGAAGCATCATTTGGACTTTGAACTCACATCACAGACAATGATGAACATTCTTCTGGAAATAAGATGCGTTCTTTCGTTGTGCAAAAAAATTATTTTTTCGTTATAGTATAAAAAATGCTTTTGCTTTTATTGTGCACTCGTGTGCTTTATAGCCCTTGTCAGAACATTCACCTAATATGTTCAGCACTAGTGGGAAGAAGCCGATTCTTATTGAAAGGACCATGCTAATGGCTGCTTGTGGCAACCAGATTCTGACACATTGTACCTTACAAAATGTAATGTACCCGATGTTCTAATGCTTTGTAATCTGTATTTTCATTGGGACAGGACTCTGGGTATATTCACTCTGCGGAATCTCTGTGCGAAATTTTGTTGGGAATATTCGGCATGGACATTCTGCTGTAGCATAGTCCCATTGATTTTAATGGAATTCTGCTGCCCTCTGCACACAGTGGAATTTCCTGACATTGCCATCTTCCATTCTGTAGGCATTTAAATTATCTTGTTTACAGGGAACACACACATGTTGATTATTTTTACATTATTTAATTTCCTTAACTTTCAATGCTTACTTTTTGTGTCTTGCAGATGGAATTGCCTTGTGGATTAACAAACCTTGGGAACACTTGTTACATGAACGCAACAGTTCAGTGTATTCGCTCGGTGCCAGAGCTAAAAGAGGCTCTTAAGCGGTATGATTGCGGGTCTGAAAGAATGAATGAGGTTTTGTCTCTTGTGTTCTGCAGGCCCTTGGATATAAAATATATATATATATATACACACACACACACACACACACAATATCCTTTTAGAAATTTATTCACATATGCCACCAAACTTTTAATAAATCTAAAATGTATTTTTATTAATGGTAATCAAGAAAAAAAACATATGCGATGACACAAAAAAAAATTAAGACTTTTTAAGTAAATAGGATAAATTGATGAAGATGCTCAGGAAATACAAGTAATTGTTCAATTAATTATACTTAAGACACAAAGCCAAATACATGAATCACTATATGCCAAAGAAACCTTACCCCTGATATACAAACTTACATCAAATCAGTACATAGGTAAGTGTCTGCCGTTGAATACATAAAAGATGTAGTAAAGTGTGTGTGTGTGTGTGTGTATATATACCGATAATTCATATCACATTACAAAGTGCAGAATAACATGTAAATGATATATCATGTACATCATGCTATGTAACGAAGTGCATTGGTTGCACCACACTTACTGGGCTCTGCATGCCACAGAGGGCGCATATACAGAGTTATAAATGACGTGGTTTGGTAATGGGGAGTTTACACAATTTGGGTAAAGAAATCAGGTTCCATTTAATATTAGTTTTTTGCTCTCCTATAATCCATTATTGTTTGTAGGGGTGACCTTTTTATGTCGGTTTACAACCTTGGCTATACGATATATTCAACATAACAATATTATGTACCATTGTCACTATATGTGACTTTGGTGAATATAGGCCCATTCAGGCTGCAGATGGAGAACTTTCAGTGCTGCTCAGTTTGTGAAGATAAACATTTTGGAAGATAATAAACTGGGAAATTATTATCTAGGTTATCTTCTTAGATGTGCATCATGGCAAATGCTTAAAAAAACAAATGAACAATTTACTAAGACAGTTCCCATTAATGGCTAACCAGGAAGGCTGTAAAGAATATACTGGGGTTACTAGTAAATAATAGGTACTGGTGCTGTTGGGAGATCTCTAAAGAGGTACTGTTTTTGTTCTTAAGGCCAGAAGTGGCAGGCCAAGTAAAATATTGCAGAGGTAAAGGCGAAAGATGGTGAGAACGGTCAAAAACAGACCAAAGACCATATCCAAAGACATACAACATCATCTTGCTACAGATGGTGTCATTGGGCATCATTTAATAAGCCAGTGTTCTTTGCACAAAGAGAAGCTGTATGGGATAGTGATGCAGAAGAAGCCTCTTCTGCACACGCTCCAGAGACGCTTGAGATATTTGTACAATCCAGCTCTATTTTGGAAGAAGGTGCTGTGGACTGATGAAACAAAGTTGGAGTTATTTAGTCATAACAAGGGGCATTACGCATGATGTCAAAAGAATATTGGGGGATATTTATCATTGCTTTTAGAGCATTTTTTTTGCCTATGTTTAGGCGCAGTTCAGGCGCAAGCAGCATATTTAGCGACTTTTATGCGTCTTTTGATATAGACGGTTTCACTCTTTTTGCCTACCCGTATAACTTTTTCTTTTTGACCATTCAGTAGTCATGTATTTATCATTTGCGACTTTTGTCAAGTCGCTATTTTGTGCGCAAAGGTACATTTTTAGGCGCAAAGCTACACCACCTACCAGTAGGCGTGAGAATCATTTCTACCTTCCGCAATTCAACTTTTAACCTCTTGTGGACAACAGCGTCCCACTCCCCATCTGACATGTGCTCATAGATGGGTGGCCCTAGCGGCTATCTGGCACCAGGACCCATCTCTATTGCCAGACATCACCAATCACATTGATGCCCGGCATTAACCCCTTAGACACCGCAATCAAATTTGATTGTAGCGTCTAAAATGCAAGTAAAAATGTCCCGGCAGCTCTTTGAAAGTAAGTAAAAACCTAACCTGCCAAATTCAGAACCCGGGAAAGTGTCTACTTCCCTCCCTCACAAGCGTCTAGAAAAAGTGTATGTGGTAGAGCTTTTCCCACCACAGCAGAGCTGCGCAAAATTCATCATCCTGCTGCACCTTCTTGATAAATAAGATGCACGCTAGTCAAACCCACCACCCAAATAAATGTGGGAAAATAGCTCTACTGTAGACATTCTTCGATAAATCTGGGCCATAGTGTTCCAAGGCAAACACTTGCTACCCACAGGGCTGTGTGGTCAATGCAAGTACTGGGCAGGTCTTTTTAAGCTAACGGCCCCAGTACCTCTTTAGCAGGTCTCTACTTTTAAAAGTAAAAATAAAAAGTTGTCCCCTATCCAAAGAACAGTGATTAAGATTTAGATACAGGGCCCAGGCTCTCTCAGGGAACGGTGCATCACGACCCCACACAAAGAAGCAGCCGACACACCCCTTCATATATCTACATGGAGGGAGTGTGTCTGTTGGCAAGCCCCGATTGCAGAAGATCTCGGGGGTCCCAGCGGTTGGATCCCCACGCAATCTAAAACTTATTCCTCCACATCCTTTGGATAGGGGATAAGTTTTTCAGCGTTACATATCTCCTTTGTGCTGGTGTTTTCTAATGAATTACAAAAACAAATAAATTATTAAAGTTATTGGCATTATTATAGCATGGTGTATGTTGTGGTTTACTATCCACAGGGTGTTCCTCACATATTTGTTAAAATGTTTGTAATGTTCACTTTTTTCAGCTATACGGGTGCCCTAAGAGCTTCTGGTGAAATGGCCTCTGCTCAGTATATTACTGCAGGTTAGTGTAATTTTTTTTTTTTTTTTTTTAAATAAACATTGATAAAAAAAAATTGTATATTTTTGGGTGAAAAAAATGCTGTCCTTGCATTGATTGCTTGTGTATATCTCATAATTCCAAATACAGAAAGTGAGGGAAGGGCAAGCAGGGCTCTGTGCAGGCTCCTGGCTTGTCAATAATCCTTATGTATGAGCCGGGAGAATGTCACATAGCCTTACTGCACAAAGTCCTGCTTGTCCACCCTCACTTCCTGTATTTGGACTCCTCATAGAGACACACACCGGCACAATAGCTGTAGAGTCAAAAATATACACATTTTTTAACCAATGTGTATTACAAATATACATATGGTATTATCTACATTAAATAAACAGTTTTTGCTAGTTTTTCTGTGGCTGGAACGCTTCATTTAAATATTAGGATCATACAAGGTTAGGAATAGATTGCGACTAATTCATTTGTTTTCATTTTTTATATTTTTGCGGTCATTGATTAATCCCGTTTTACCTGTAACTTTAATTATATAACTTTTTACATTACATCACAATGTTAAAGGGGTACTCCGGGCCCTAATACATCTTATCCCCTATCCTAAGATGTATGATCTCTGGGAACCCCCGCAATCTGTCACCAAGGGGCCGGAGTATCGTACACACTCTGAGCTTCCAGAGAGCTCACAAAGGTGGCTGTGCAATGACAGATTGCAGGGTCCCCAATGGCGGGAACCCCGCGATCGTACATCTTATCCCCTATCCAAAGAAAAGATGTATTAGGGCTGGAGTACCCCTTTAAGTGCTTTCTTTTTAAATGGAGCTGTGTAGCTCTCCTTACTATCTAAACATAGACAAGTGATGTGCTGCATCATTAGGGTGTAACATATATATATACATCTCTCCACTTTAGCCCTACGTGATCTATATGAATCAATGGAGAAGACCTCTTCCAGTATCCCGCCAATCATCCTGCTTCAGTTCTTGCACATGGCCTTCCCACAATTTGCAGAAAAAGGGGAACAAGGACAGTATCTACAACAGGTAATTGTAACAGAGGTGTATTTTCTAGGGCTGAATGTAGATTTCTGCACTAGAAATGGGGTTTTCTAAGGAATCGCTTTCTATTTGCATTTCTCTTTTTTGGTCTCTTATTTGCTTAAAGGAGTATTCCAGGAATTATTATTTTTTTACTATTCTACAGGAGCTGTAAAGTTAGTGTAGTTCATAATATCGTGTGTGTGTGTGATGTTTTTTTCACAATTCTTCTGTGATTTTCACCCCACTATTTATTTTTCACAGCATACAAAATGACTGTTGTCTCGGATTTTTCCCAGCTTGCAATGCGACCGAGACCTGACTCACTAGTCAGCTGATGACAGGGAGCCTGTCTGCTTCAATGGGTGGAGAGATCGCTTGGTGGGAGAGGGATCAATCTGTAACTAATGCAACAGCTGTAGGCACCCTGATTGAAAACCACAGGTCTTTAGATGGATGCAGCTCATTTATGTTTCAATGGGTGGGGTGTCTGATGTCTGGGAGGGAGGAAAATGGAATTGTGGGATTTGTAGTCAAAAAAAGAAAAGTCTAATATGAAATACAAGTTCACAGAAAGCTAGCCACAGTATTATGGTAACTTCACAGCATAGCCATTTAGCCCCAAGACAAGCGCAGATCCTTCCTAAGCATGTCCATTACTGTCTGCCAGGTACGTACTAAAATCACCTTATGGTGGATAACACCTTTAAAGGGGCTATGCAGCATTAGAAAGATATAGCTGCTTTCTTTAAAAAAGAGCAACATTCTTGTCCTCGGTTTGTGTCATATTTTTGCTTTATTTTTTTTTTTACATTTTTAAAAATGTTTTTTTTTTTTTATGAAAGCAGCTATGTCTTTCTTATCCTAGATAACCCCTTTATAGCATTTGTATCATAGAGACCACCTATTTTACATGTCTTCTTAGGTCACATGGATTCCATAGAGGTGAGCCTCTTAGGACCCTCCCCTATGAGCCAAAGCAGAGCAGCTCCCAATATGCTGGACTTGAGCCATCCTTTTTTTTTTTTTTTTCTTTTGTTACTGGCTACCGTGTAATAATACGTTTCCCACATATCATCTGTATACTATTTTATTTTTGTATATGTTCGGTACCATATAGAATGTTAGGTCATTGTCTGTGACTACTGTGGTACATTTCTTTTTAAATGCCCACCTGTCGATTAAAACTCTGTTATTGTGCTTTTATTTTGCAGGATGCCAATGAATGCTGGGTACAAGTTATGAGGGTGCTTCAGCAGAAGTTGGAACCTATAGAAGGAGACACAGAAATGGAGGTGATGGCCTTTATTTTACCACTCTTATAGAATAAGTTAGAAGCTTTGCATTCCTATCTAAATGTGTATTTCTGAAAAGCACCCCAAAGATTATGAAAACAGGCCCACTGGTACCTTGATGTACTAATATCATTTTTTTATGCTTGGAATCTTTTACTTCAAGTAATAATGTGTCCTTGTCCAGGGTTGAGCAGGAATTTCATGCTGACATGGTCTGTGATACGTCTACTGGTTATAAATGTCTGCTTTATAGAGAATGCAACACAGAATGTTTCTACTTCTGTTCAGGAAGAAACATTGTTTTTGATAGTGACCACATAATAAAGAGAAATCTCCCCAACTGTCTTGCCATGAGGACATACATTACATGCCCATAGGTGTGGAGAACCAGCTCTAACAAGCCTAAGGGTGTATTCAAACGTACAGTATCCTGCACAGGATTTGAAGCTGCTGATTTCAATGTAAACTAATTAACTGAACACAACTTCTGCAGCTTTAAATCCTGCTTATCAAATATGTTCAGGATACTGTGCGTGTGAATAAACTCTGAAAGTAATAAGTCGACTGACCTCTAACCTATTACTAGTTAGGTGCTTTGTTGATGCCTGATGGAACTATTTTGTTGTATTGTCACTACCTAAAAAATAAATAAAAATATTTTGAAATCTTGCCGTTTTCATGCTGGCCACTAAGCCTAATAGTAGGCTGGCACTTCCTGTTCTGTTTATCACCATAAGCAGGGTTACAGTGAAAGGTGACACCAGTGTATAGAGAACACAGGATCCCTCATTCTAAAAAGGGGGAACAAAATTATGCTTACTTTAGTGGAGAATGCCAGGACTATGTTTTCTAGCTCTGAAGTCTGATGAAAGTGGCATAATGGTCTGGGACTGTTACGGCTTTGCCTTAGTTTTAGTGCAGGGAAACAGGTTACTACAACCTACTAGATAATTGTATGCTCCCAATGCTTTGGTTTGGGGTGTTCTTGCCTGGAGCAGCATGGCAATGCCCCTGTGGAGAAAATGTTACAAAAGTTTGCAGATTTTAGGCTTTTGCCATACCAAACGTTTTTGCCATACTGTTTTCAATCCGTTTTTCTAAAGAAAACCGTATGGCAAAAAAACGGATGGAACAGTATGGGAAAAAGTAAACTGTATGCGTTTTTAAACTGTGTACTGTTTTTAAAAGTGCATACAGTTCCATCCGTTTTATTCCCATAAAAAACCCCATAGGTTTTTGATAATTTTGTCCATTTTTAATGGGAGGGGTGTTGGGTGGGGACTTTAGGATGCAAATGAGCATGTGCAAAGTAAAAACCGTATACGGTTTCCCGTTTGGAACTATATATATATATATATATATATATATATATATATATATATATACACACGTTTCCCATTGACGTCCATGTTAAAAAATATATATATAAATTCGTTTCCCATTGACGTCCATGTTAAAAAAAAAAAAATGTATGCGGTTGCAGTACGGTTTTTAAACCGGAGTTAAAACTGTGGTTGACCACGTTTTTGTCTCCGGTTTAAAAACCATACTGCAACCGCATACTTTTTTTTTTAACATGGACGTCAATGGGAAACGCACATGTGTACAGTTCCATACGGGAAACCGTATACGGTTTTTACTTTGCACATGCGCATTTGCATCCTAAAGTCCCCACCCAACACCCCTCCCATTAAAAATTGACAAAATTATCAAAAACTTATATATATATATATATTTTTCTAAATAAAAAAGGAGGGAACTGTATGCACTTTTAAAAACAGTATACAGTTTAAAAACCCATACGGTTAACTTTTTCCCATACTGTTCCATCCGTTTTTTGCCATTTTTTCTTTAGAAAAACGGATTGAAAACACTATGGCAAAAACGTGATGTGAACCCAGCCTTAGTTTGGAAACAACATCTGTCACTCAGCATCCTAATATCAAGGAGGTCAGGAGGTATCATGTAATATCAGTGCCGGCCTCACTACTGCTCTTGTGACTAATTCCTTGCAGTCATGTTCTGAAATTTTAGCAGTAAGAGTTGTATTCATTTCATTTTTAAGGGGTACTCCACTGGAAAACAAATGTTTTCAAATGAACAAATTTTAAGTTAACTGATGCCAGAATGTTAGTAATTTTTCAAAGTAATTAACAAATCTCTATTTGAAAAATCTTAATCCTTCCAGTACTTATCAGCAGCTGTTTACTACAGAGGACTTTGTGTAGTTCTTTCCCATCTGACCACAGTGCTCTCTGCTGACACCTCTGTCCATTTCAGGAACTGTCCAGAATAGGAGCAAATCCCCATAGAAAACCTCTGCTGCACTGGACAGTTCCTGACATGGACAAAGGTGGCAGCAGAGAGCACTGTAGTCAGACTGAATACAACTTCATCTGGAGCATACAGCAGCTGATAAGTACTGGAAGGATTAAGATTTTTTTTAAATAGAAGAAATTTACAAATCTGTTTAACTTTCTGGCACCAGTTGATTTAAAAAACATTTTTTTTTTTTCCACCGGAGTACCCCTGTTAATGCTCCTGGTTTGGGAATGTAATGTTAAAGCCTCTATGTAGGTTTTGGGCATGTGTACACATCTTTTGAAAGCAGGGTGTAGTGCATATCACTGATTTTTCTTTTATTCTGTCTTGGGTTATGGAACAATTGGTTACATAATCCTTTATCTTGTCTTTTCAGACCGATTCAGAAGCTGCTGCTGCTGCTGCTGCACCAAAGAAGAAGAGTTTTATTGACCAATTTTTTGGCATTGAGTTTGATGCAACGTATCCATTTATGGCAAAAAAAAAATAATAATCTGAGACACACAGGACCAGATTGATCAATCAGTCCAAGACAAAAATCTGTGTGATCTGCCTATAGCAACCAATAACAACTCAGCTTTCATTAGCATATGGAAGCAGATCTGTGATTTGGACATTATGGGAAGATAACTCCCAGTTTTTGCTTCGGACAGACTGATAAATCTGTACCATACTGTCTGAAGTATAGGGACTTTTAGGCAAAGATATATGGGAGATTGTCTTTAGAGCATATACTGCATTAAATATTGCATGTGCGTCTAAGCACTCTTTTGCAACTTTTGGCTGTAAGTCGCACATTTGGTGCAACAGGTTAAAAAGTCACAGACTGGAAACTTTACAAAGGGATGTACTGGAGTACAAATTGTTTACCAGCACTATATTTATTAGGGATCGACAGATATAGTTTTTTTAGGGCCGATACCGATAATCGGTGGAGGTTAGGGCCGATAGCCGATAACTTATACTTTATACTGATATTCCGGTACAAGTTATCGGCTATTTATCCGCCCGTGACACCGCTGCAGATCATTGATTTAAAGCGGGCTTTTGCGGTGCCATAGACTGCGGACACCACTCGCTTCTCTCCCCCTGCCTGTCCGGGGGTCTAACACCGACACCGCCCCCCCACCGCCTCCCCATCCCCGTTTTTATAATTACCGGGGTCCACTCTACATCTGGCTCCGGTGGCGTCCTCCTGAGCTGTCACTGTGCGCACTGACTGTGACGTCACTCGTCATTGCGCACAGCGTAACGCAGGACACAGCAGGAGCCAGAAGTAGCGTGGTCCCCGGGAACAGGTAACTATAAAACCGGGGATGGGGGGGGAAATGGGGCCAGGGGTGGGGGGGGCGGCGAGTCGGGGGGGCGGTCGCGGTACGGGGGGTTGTGGGGGCCGGTGCGGGGGGTGGGGCATTGTCGGCAAGGTAATTGCCGATATCGATAATGCCCAAAATCGTGATTATCGGCCGATAATATCGGCCAAACCGATAATCGGTCGATCCCTAATATTTATCACATGGCCTGCACCATTTAATACATTTTGTGCATGGACACATTTCAATATCACAGATTAAAGGTGTGAAGAAAAAAAATTCACTTAAACCAACCTTAATAAATTCCCCCTATAAAAATTCACACCACATCTTCAGACTTGCATATTTGTATGGGTCTGTACTGTGTAGTAAGCAGATTAGTTTTTTCTACTTGTAATAGAACAAATCCTGTCACCTGTCTTATATTGCTGCATGTTTTCTTTGGTCATTGTCTCAGCCTACCACAAGCAGGGGTTCTTCTCCCTGCTAGTCCTGTTTTTTTTTCTTAATAATGCGCAAAGCATGAAATGTACTGAATCGGAAGAGGAAGAAGTAACCAAAAGCAAAGAAACTCAACTCCAGCTCAGCTGCTTCATAAACCCAGAAGTGAAATATCTCTTCACAGGCCTCAAACTGGTGAGAGCAGCCTTTTGGGTCTATACGAATGACTACATGGTTTCCAGTAAAATATTACCCTGTTCTCTTCTTAGTTGTAATAATAATATACTAATTGCATATAAAGCAGTAATCCAGTACACCTATATTATCTGATTCCATGTATCGGCAAATAGTGAACAAAATATGTGATATATCAAATAGAAGATATATTATAAAACACTATTTGTTTCTCTATTGTCTTGGCTGTACAGTATATCCTAAATAGTAGCCATGCAATAGTTATGTTCCACACAGTCAAAAGTAAATAGAGAAGCCCTTCTTTTCTCTATCAGTAAGCTAGTTTACCAAATAAAATGTTTCATCTGCCCCAATTCTGGAAAGTATAAAGGGTGCAGAGACTGAGAGGGGGGGTGGCGGACTTAAAAATCATACCCCTCCAGATGTTTCCAGCCCAGCACTGCCGCTGCTCTGTAGACCCTGATGGAAGTAATGACCCTGCATGACAGCTGCAGCCAATTGGTGGCCTCAGTAGTCCCATGAACATGTGACTCCAGAGCAGCATCGCTGGACCAAGAGAAACCAGTCCCTACTCCCTTGAAATTTTTTCTTGACTAACCCAAAATACCCTTTTAATTGGCTCTATCAAATATCACCCGATAGCTCAGCTTCCAGAACCCGTGTGAGTGTAACATAATGGTAGGACAGTCTTGGCTAAATTTCTGGTTTGATTGTGCTTCAGTAAATCTTTTCAATGTTTTCCAGCGCCTTCAAGATGAAATCACCAAACATTCTCCGTCATTACAAAGGAATGCTTTATATAACAAAACTGTAAGTATATAAATCCTTGAAGATTTATTATTGTTATATTATAGTACAAACTGATGACATTGTGAGATAGCTATTTGGGCAAGAATGCATGATGGGAGAATAAACTACCTTGCTTTTATCCATTCGTGTCCATCACTTGTGTCCAGCGCCACACATAGACCGGTGTTGCTCTTTGAAGCTATCCATCCGATTTGGGCAAGGAGACACACAGCACTTTTCATTTATCTGTCAGTGCTTCCATAATGTAGAAAAATGCATTTATTCCATGGCCAAGTCAAAGAGACGTTTTCAAGCACCTGAAGTTTTGAGGTCCTAAAGGCCTCCCCTGACATCTCTGGAATGAGTGGGGGAGTGTGGAGGTGATAACTCTCAGAACTTCAGGGGCTTGGGATGTTCGAGTTCATTGCTGACGGCCCCTACGTTTAAAGGAAATCTGTCACCAGCATCACCCACTCTAACCTGCTGGTACAGGGCAATAGGGGTGATGCTGATTCCATTTAGATTTTTTCCCCACAAGGCCCAGTTCCCGAGTTATGTCCAAAAATCCAAACATGCATATTAAGTGCTTTGGTGCACTGTGGGTGTTCCTAGCCCCTTGGTGCGCTCTTCTGACCTCTCACTCCTGTCACATGATGATCATCGCAGTTCTGGAAAGGGGCACATCTGCACCACAGCCTCTGATAGGAACCTCTGTCACAGTTTCCTGCAAAAATCCACAATAAAATAGTGCAGCTTGCAGTTTTTTTTTTTTTTAAATGTCGGAAACCCGGTAGACCTCATTAAAGGGAATGGAGTCAGTTGATGCCACTTCTTATACTACTAAATCTGCGGAAATTCACTCTTGGCTTTGGGCAAATGGAATAAAGCTGTATTTTAACATCTTTATCACAGCTAAAATACCCTACTTTGTATTACGCTGATAGTTCTTGACCTTAGAGTCTAGGATTTCTCCCCTTTACATAGAAATTCATTTTCACATTTCTTGTGCGCTTTACCACAGTCCAGGATAAGCCGTTTACCCGCCTACTTGACAATCCAGATGGTGCGGTTCTTTTATAAAGAGAAGGAGTCTGTGAATGCCAAAGTTCTTAAGGTATGTGTGTGTTCCCATGGTATTATCCATGTTTTCATGTATAAAATATGAATATGGGTGAGCAGAAAGCATGTTGGCACTGCTAACCTCGTCTATAGGGCTCTCCTTGCTGTGGCTCACTGCGAGATGCGGGGCATGTACTAGGTGGTGCTCATGTGTGAAATTGATAGTCCCTATAAAACAATCAAAGGTAAAGGAAACACAGGCAAATCACCAACTTGATGTGACATCTTTTTATTTCTTATGTGTATGCAGGTAAATCAGCGGCACGCCATACCGGGTTGCTAGACACTAGTGCGCTCTGTGATTGATCACAGAGCTCACTAGCATTTAGCAATCCGGTGCAGCCCCTTTACCTGCATACACCTAAGAAATAAAAAGATGTCACGTCAAGTTGGTGAGTTGCCTGTGTTTCCTTTACCTTTTGATTATTTTTATGTATTGTGTCCCAATAAACAATAGGTACCACTCAGTTCCTTTTGGAAATTCTAAAGCTTTGCCTTCCAGTTGATGCTTAATTCATGCAGAAGTGAAGAGCAATCGCTTTTGCTATCGGAGCTTTCTCAATATTTCACATTAACACAGCAAGAAGATTCCAATGTTCAAAAATGTCTCTTAACTCTTTCTTAACTTTTCTACACTACACAGGATGTAAAATTTCCTCTCATGCTGGATATATATGAGTTATGCACACCGGAGCTGCAGGAGAAGATGGTCCCTTACCGATCTAAGTTTAAGGATGTAGAGGATAAAGTTTCAGGGCAGCCACCTAAAGTAAGTAGCAAATCTGCTCATTCCATGGAGTGCTGGAGATATTCTCTTTCCTAAATAAATGGCTAGATGGCTCCAATAAAAGAACAGAGTACACTGACTGTGGATTTTCCATGGTGTGATTTATGGCTGATCATTACTTCATGTAAATGACCCAGTGATCAGCCGAGGAATGAGCAAATGTCAGCTAATCGCTGGGTAGCGCAGCTCTAAAAATCATTGTCAGTCAGGCACACATCTCTCCCTGTCTCAACTGGATGTGCTGCTGACAGTGAGGTCTGTGCACCACAGTAAAGGCCTGCTTGAATGATCCAGCAATTGTTCCGGTGGACCTGTTCTGAAAATATTGAGCTATAAAGGTTCCTTTTAATCAGCTCCAATATAATAGATCGGCTCTCAAAGAAGGCAGTGGTCTGCCCATCTAAAACTACGCTCAGTTTAGCTACCTCCTAAGGCCTACAGTTTTGGGACCATTATACTCCTTAGTATGTAAAACTTATGTTCATTTCTTTATTTAATGTTAGGCAATCCAGACTGCACAAAAAGAAGTGAAGTATGAACCTTACTGCTTTCCGGATGGTAAGTACAAATTACTAAAGATTTATTTTCTATGGTCACAGCACATAATTTGTCAGTGTTTTTTTAAGGTCAGAGGACAATTCATAGTGTTGACTTACAAGAGGGAGAAGGAAGAGGGGGGTGCTTAAATATTTTGTTTGCATAATAGACTGGCAAGCCATGCCCCCTTTTCACTTAAGTGTCATGTAAAAGCTATTATTGTTTGTTTTCAAGGAAAAATAGCCTGTTGTAAATGCACAAAACAATCAGCATTAAAGGGTAGATTGTGTGTGCATGAGTAGCTCTGGATCTGGCCATTAGATATCTTGTGTGTGTGTGTGTGTTTTTTAGATTTGTACTCTGCAGGCCTTTTGTATTTTTTTTTTTGTGTGTGTGGAGGCAGCATGTAACCAGGCAGTATGTAACTTGGTCCCTTAGTCCACTTTGAGCGTTTTTTTGGGTCATTGATGAGTTTGGGAGGGCAGCAGGAAGCAAGAGACCCTTTTCTCTGATAAGATACATTACAAAATGTCTTACATTCACTTGTACTTATGCAAAGTTTGTTGAAATAAATAAAACCCATGGTTTGTTAAATTACTTAACGTACATCTTTATTGCCAGATTTTTCCTATTTGTTATGCAATTACTTATTTAAAACACTTTAAAGGGGTACTCCGTGGAAAACTTTTTTTTATTCTTTTTTAAATCAATGGTGCCAGAAAGTTAAATAGATTTGTAAATTACTTATATTAAAAAATCTTTATCCTTCTAGGTACTTATTAGCTGCTGAATACTACAGAGGAAATTATTTTCTATTTGGAACACACAGCTCTCTGCTGACATCTCTGTCCATTTTAGGAACTGTCCAGGGCAGCACATGTTTGCTATGGGGATTTTCTTCTACTCTGCTGACATCTCTGTCCATTTTAAGAACTGTCCAGAGAGCTCTGTGGTCATGATGTCAGCAGAGAGCTCTGTGTTCCAAATAGAAAATAATTTCCTCTGTAGTATTCAACAGCTAATAAGTACTAGAAGGATTAGGATTTTTTAATAGAAGTAATTTACAAATCTGTTTAACTTTCTGGCACCAGTTGATCTAAAAAATTCCACCGGAGTACCATTTAACTTTACTGTAAATGTGCTGCTGTGTACCTCTCATTAAAAAAAATAAATTGACATGTCAAAAGTTTTTATTGTTGGGGTGTCTGTGCTGAAACTCCCTCCAATCAGAAGAAAGAGCAAGGAAAATCGGGCAGCAGCACTCTTTACTCGCTGCTCTGTTAAGTCTATGGGGCAGCGAGACGAGAATCTCTGAGAGCTGGGGAGTAAAGTGTTCTACCGTGCAATTATCACCGACCTTTCTCCTAAATGGTGGAGGTCTCCTTCCCTTGTGGTGGTGGGTATATGACTTATGGACAAGCTGATGTTATTGCAGGACTGGTTAGTGTCCCAATAGATATGGGGCCCCCTAGTGGTGGGATTTTGAGGGGCTGGTTTCTTTATTAAATATTCATAATTTCTTGTTCGGCTCCGTTGGGGGACACAGAGACCGTGGGTATATACTGCTGCCACTAGGATACTGACACTAGGCAACAAAAGAAGTCGTCCCTTTCCAGCAGGATATACCCCACCTACAGAGCAATCAGTTTTAGCTTAGTGTCTGTAGGAGGCAGACACAGGTCTGGAGTTCCCCAGACCTGGTCTTTTATTTTCTTATTTTTTTAGTTTAGGGACGTGTATATAGATTTTTTTTCTCCCTTTTTATTTCTCTCTTTTTAGGTGGGGGCTCAGGAGCATAGCGTTCACTGTTTCCCCATTTGCGAAAAAGGGGAACAGGCATTGAATTATGCACGGTCAACCCCTTCTCGTCACCAGTCAGCGCCCGGGGTTGCACCTTTGGGTCGAGGTCTCCGTATCTACCCTGCTCGTTTCGCTGTCTGCCCGGCATGATGCAGGTGTATAATAGCTGGCCGAAGACTTCAGTAGGTAAGTTTCCCGGGACAAGGTGAGTATTTCCTTCTCCCTTCCCTCTCCGCCATCCCCCTCTTTTTCCTGGGAATCTTTTATTCAGGATTCTCAACCTCTGTAGCCCCCCTGTTTTGGGCCCATTCCTTTTTATTATTTCTAGGGGCAGTTCCTGCTCGGCCATTCTAAAAACAGGGGACTGGTGCTAAGGACAGTGGTTAATGTTATTTTCACTGCGGCATTTTTACAGCCCTACTTGCCGGCGGCTGCGCTGCGCAGGCATGGCCGGCCTTTACTTTTGCTACAGCCGCCTCCACGTGTGAGGCGACCGGAGCGCCGGAAGTTTATCTTCTCTGTCGGACGCGCTGCATGCGCACGCCCGACAGCTTTTTCTCTTCTCCAGACGCACTGGTAAAGTTCCCGGAGCGTAGGGGGTAGTAATTGAGGCTGCGGCCTAATTGCAGCAATTAGCTCCACCCTTCTGGCCCCTTTCTCTCCTGTCCTATGGGTTTTCAGCGCACTGGGGGGTCACTATCTTCCTTTAAGTGCTGTGTGTGTGCTGCACGGGTCATTTCTGTCCAATGAGGGCCAGGCTAGTGCTGCCTCCCCCTCCCCTTGCTCTTTAGGTTTAACCCCCCTGCTCTTTAAGTCTCTGTCTGTCTCTCTCTGTCTCCCCCCCCGAGGGTCTGCTCTTCACTTTGGCCCTAAAATGTCTCGTGGTTCTGCTGAACCCACCTGTCCTGCCTGCACCACTGCGCAACCCAGTCCTCCTGGTCCTTCATCTTCCACCTAGAGGACCCTGGAACTTCGGACCCAGCTCCAGAAGTTTCCTTTCATCGCTCCGGATGCTCTCCTAAGGTTTTCATCTCTCATGCTGAATTTGACAACTTACTGGAAAGAGCATGGAAGCATCCAGACAAACGCTTTCAAGGGACTAAGAAGGTTCAGGAGCAGTTTCCCTTTGCCCAAGACCTTATTGCGAAATACACATCTTGACCGACTGTGGATCCTCCGGTTTCCCATCTATCGAAATCGACCACTCTACCTTTGGCGGATGCAGCATCCTTTAAGGACCCGGATTAAAAATCTGGCCAAATCCGCCTTTGAAGTGGCGGGTTCATCTTTGCTTCCTGCCTTCCCTTCTGCTTGGGTGTCCAAGCTCCAACCAGGGCCCAGAATCCGGAGAGTCTCCTTCTCACTCTTCAGACCTTGTCCCGTTTCGGCTGGGTGGTCAATCGAGACAAGTCTAACCTGATTCACACCCAGTCTCTGATCTTCTTAGGACTCCAGTTCGACACTTTCTCCTAGGACTCGCCAGTCCATCCTGCGGTGGCTTTGGTCTCCTCCTCTTCGACAGGCACGATCCTTTCTGCCCCTCCACTGGCAGGTCATCACGACTGATGGATCAAACGGTCCAGGGCCATTGATCCTCCCATCAAGCTCTCCTCCCCATCAACATCCTGGAACTTCGGGCAATTTACCTTTGCCTCCTCCATTGGGAGCGCCTTCTCCAGGACCGTCCTGTTCGTGTCCAGTCGGACAACTCCACGGCTGTGGCATATATAAATCGCCAGGGCGGCGAGGATCCTTCTCTGGGCGGAACTCTGAGTTCCCTCCATCTCATCGATTCACATTCCGGGAGAAGAAAATTGGGAGGCGGACTACCTCAGTTGCTCCTCGGCCGACCCCGGCGAGTGGTCTTTTCCTCCAGAGGTGTTTGCGGAGATCTGCAACCTCTCAAGCACTCCAGACGTGGACCTTTTTGCGTTCCGCCAAACCAGAAAGTTCCTTGCTTCGTTGCGAAGTCCTCTGGCCTTAGCCGTAGACACCCTAGTGATCCCCTGGTCGCACTTCGTCCTCCCCTCTCTCTTCCTCTCCTTCCCAGGGTCCTGGGGAAGCTCAAAGTGGAGGGCATCCCTGCCATTCTCGTGGCTCCGAACTGGCCCAGGCGAGCAAGGTACCCCAACGTGGTAGACTAGTGGACAACGTACCACTGCGCCTCCCAGTTCGTCCTGACCTGCTATCGCAGGGTACCTTTTGCCACTCCAGTTTACTGTTGCTGCATTTGACAGTGTGGCAGTTGAGACCGCGGTGCTGAGGGCCAGAGGGTTCCCTCCCCAAGTGATCCGCACAATGATCAAGGCACGTAAGCCTTCCTCTGCGAAGATTTATCACTGTACTTGGTCCTATTTTCGATGTTGTGAATCTCACTCCTCATCCCCAGTTGTGTTCTCCCTCCCACGCCTTCTTTCCTTTTTACAGTCTGAGCTGGAACAGTGCTTGGCTCTCGGTTCCCTTAAGGGTCAAGTGTTGGCTCTCTCCATTCTCTTTGTGTTCCCTGGCATCTGATCCTCACATCCGCACCTTTCTGCAGGGTGTTGCTCATGCGACTCTGCCATACAGATCCCCTACACCCCCATGAATCTGGACACCAGGACAAAGTTGTTTTCCGTCCGGTCCTGTCCATTTTGCCTAAGGTGGTCTCCGCCTTTCAACTAAATGAGGATATCATCCTTCTGTCCTTTTTGTCCAGCTCCGTCACATCCCAGGGAACGTTTGCTTCATGGTCTTGATGGGGTATGGGCCGTTCGGATTTACCTTTTGGGTCACTTCTTCCTTTCACTGGTTTGACTTTCTTTGTTCTTACGGAGGGTTGTCGTAAGGGACTTCCTTCTTCGAAGGCGTCCGTTTCACAGTGGATCTGCTCTGTCATCTCGGAAGCTCACCACTGCAAGGGGAAGACTCCTCCTTTCCGGGTCTCAGCTCATGGCACTCGTTCCGTCGAGGCCTTCTGGGCTCTCCGCAACAAGGCTTCGGCCTTACAAATCTCTAAGGCGTCCACCTGGTCGTCCTTGCACACGTTTACAAAATTTTACCAGGCGCATACCTTTGCATCCGCTGATGCTGATTTGGGTCGCAAGATGTTGCAGGCGGCTGTGGCCCAGCCTTCCACCTGAGTTACTTGAGTTTTTTCCCACCCCAGGGACTTCTTTGATACGTCCCCCAATGGAGCCGAACGAGAAAAATTGATTTTAATGCTTACCGTAAAATCTCTTTCTCGGAGGATCCTTTGGGGGGGGACACAGCACCCACCCATTTGTTCTGTTGTCGTTGGTTCGGTTGTCTGTCCGAGGGTTGGTTCGGTTAATTTTTGTCTGTGGTTTCCTAGGACAGTTACTGTTTTTTCTTTACCTGTCTGTCCTCTCCTACTGCTTTGGGACTAAACTGATAACTCAGAGCCTGTGGGTGGGTATATGCTGCTGGGAGGGGCCGACTTCTTCTGTTGGCTAGTGTAAGCCTCTTAGTGGCAGCAGCATATACCCACGGTCTGTGTCCCCCAATGGATCCTCCGAGAGAGATTTTACGGTAAGCGTAAAAATCTACTTTTTAAACAACCATATTACAAAAGGCCTTTAATTTTAATCAGTAAAAACATAAAAAGGTTTGAGATCTGACAGTGCCTATTTAATAATTACACTTACACATTGTAGGGCTGTTTTCACACCTTGTGTTTTTCTGTAAAACGCATGTAAAAAATTACAATATACAACTTACAAACCAAAATATATGTATGTTTAACCCCTTCCCGCTGTGTGTGGTGTATACTAGTCATAGGTAATGAATGCTCTGTGATTGTTATAAAGAACAAGTTATACTGGAACTTTTTATATGTCTGCTCATTCTGGGCTTAGTATTCCAGTGGGGGTCCTACTCAGTAATTGACAGCTGACCCTTTATGCACATGAACGGTATAGTTTGAATCTCTTTTTCCCTTTTGTTTTTTTTTGTTTCTTCCTTTTTTAGATGTTGGTTCCAACAATTGTGGTTATTATGAACTGCAGGCAGTTCTCACGCACCAGGGAAGATCAAGTTCTTCAGGACACTATGTTTCATGGGTCAAGAGGAAACATGGTAAATAACACATTTTTCAGCTCTTTCCATATGGCAACATTTAATATACTGTTATTTTGTTTGTATAAATAGGTTGCAGATTGTCATATACTAATATATTTAGGAGTCAGGGCTCCATTTTCCTGATACAAAGCTTCTTTGTTCTCCCCTTTCCAAATATTTTGCTGCCCCCACTAGGGGGAGCTGTACGGAAATATGCTATGTATATGCTGTGATCTCCTTAAAATGCATATTTGCATTTTCTAAAATATGTATCCAAATTTTCTGCAGAATTCTCCTACATTTTGAATTTTGCAGCATGCCTGCAGTCTTCTGTGGACTGAGAACTCAGTTTTCATAGTATTGTTTTCTTGTTTTTTAAACCCCCTATTGTAGTTCCCAGTTGTGTAAATTGTTCATCAATAAATATGTCTGGATATTAGTTTTTTCCCCTATATATACATGTACAACAAGGCACATATAGGCACTGTCTTTTTATGTAAGAATTCCTAAATGTTCTACTCGGCCTTTGTAATGCTATGTATGCGGTTCTCCTGAGCTGTTGTACCCACTTTCATGCTTTTCTTCATTTAGATGAATGGATAAAATTTGATGATGACAAAGTGAGCATTGTGTCTCCTGAAGACATACTGAGGTTGTCAGGAGGAGGAGACTGGCATATAGCATATGTTCTTCTATATGGACCCAGGAGAATCCAAGCTACTGAAGAAGAAGCAGAACAATAATGACATTTGTCGTTTTAGTCATTTTTTTTTTCTTAGGTGTGAAATAAATGTTCTACGATTAGAATCGCCTGACCTGGATTTTTTTTACTTAATTTTTTTTATTTTATTTTAGAGGAAGGTGGGAATTGTATAGTTCAATTCACCTTGGTGCAAAAACTGTGATAATCCTCACTATTTCTATTTGAAGAGCTGTAAAAAAACTAAAGCTACCTTTTTCCTATTGTCTTAAAAAAATTTTAGAATTGGAATGAAAAAATGACTAAATGTCCAGCCACTGCCCGGTGGTGCTAAAACTATTTTTGTACACCATAACGGAACGACAATATTTATTGCACACCTACATCATTCATTGTTACTATTGCATGGTTTATACCACAGTACTTGCCGTCGCCTTATCTGACGTTCTGCCAGGAAGGAGGAAGTATACGTGTTGCCTCATTGTAACAGTGCTGCTTCCCATAACTTAAGACATGGCCACAGTCGTGTGTCCAGCTTCATCTATCTGGTCCAGGCCAATGTTGGCATTCTGGTGACTTCAGAATAAAATTGTGATCAATTTCTGTGTCTGATTTTTATTCTCCCTTCTTTCCAAAGAAGCTAATGTTTCTCTTAAGCTACTTTCAACAATCAAACAAGTCGTGAGCAAGGAGTTAGATTTAGGGCAGTTATGATCATGATAGAATAAGATAACCTTAAATATTTCTAGGGTGTATAATAAGACATATTTATCTTTGCTTCTATATGATGCAGAGGGTCTACAACTTGCTTACCTTTCTAGTACCATTTTACATTTACTTAGCAGAATGAGCCAGAATCCTGGTACTAATTTTTTCCCTACAGTTTTAAAAAGTGTCTATAAAAATCATGGTGTACAGTATACCAGCAGTGAGGCAGCATAAGGAAAAGTGATTTGCCCCTACCGATTTGTTAGTTATATTCGGGATAAGTGCATAGTGCCCAATCGGTCGTAGTCTCCAATGAGACGGATTAAACGCTGAGCTGGGGAGTGAAGTGCACTTTTCCCGACTGTATCTAGAGATTGGTGGGGGTCTGGGCACTAAGGCCACAACTGATCAAAACTATTGATTTTTTTCTCTGACAGTCTGAGAGTTTTTTTTTTTTAAAGTGTACCTATCACCCTTTTAGGTGACTTTTCAGGATAAGCTGCCATGTTAGGGTACATGAGAAGCAGCACTACCTATGACCTGGTAGGTATAGCCTAATGTTTATGGTGTCTATGCTACACGCTGCCCATACAGAAAAATAGATCCTGAACTTTTTGGTCTTGGTACATAACCTAAACTACAGCAGCATCTTGGTAGGTGTGATAAAGAAGCAGTGATACATAAGCAGTGATACATCTAAAGTGTGTATAAAGCCCTGGGGTAAGATTTCTTACAGAGATGTCTCTTTGCAGTGTGTTTCCAGGTACTCCTCCCCCCTCCATAGACTTGTATTGTTTGTAATGTGATCCCTGAGTGAGCTACAGGACAAAATTGTGCTGATTTTCAGAGTAAAAGCCAGTCTATTAAGGGGGTGGTGAAGGTAAATCTACAGGAGGAACTAGCAGTGAACAGAGAATAAAGGGATACTGGGATTTTTTTTTTTTTAACAATGTGTAATAGAACAGAAAAAAGCCTTTACTTAACTCTCTTTATTGGCATCTGCTCTCTGCCACACTTCATAGAGCTGCTCACTATCTAAGGTGAGAGACCAATATGACTTGCCTTCTGCAACTCTGGGATGTGCAGTATTGGGGACATCTGGCATAGTTACTGGAGGCTGTGGGAAGGATTGAGGGACATAAGTTGGGGCACATTGCTTTAAAAAAACAAAACGATTTTGCCTGCTAACCTGTTTAATTAACCTGCACCCGATGGAATCTTATAACTGCTAGAGTAATATTTGTATCTTGAAAGTTATTTATTGAATGGGAGGGCCTGGTACTATCCACATCAGCAGTGTCAGCTGAGGACCATGCTCTTTCAGGGCGGTGGATCCTTAGCTGCACAAGGTATATACCCATGTATATAGCGCTGACGTGGATAAGAATAAAATGCCAATACTTTATGTTGTTTAAAATATAAGTGAGTGAAAATTGTGCATTATGGAAAAAATTACAAAAATACAATACAGGAAACAATGGCTGCCATCTATTTCTCAACAGAGCCACAATAACTCTCCTATGCAAATTGTGCTATAAGGAACAACCATGTGACTGCTTATAGTTATACAGGTAATTCACTTCTTATTCTAAACAGCCTGGCGTTAAGCTGGCTGAAGACTTCAGCAGGTGAGTGTGGTCCCACTGGGTGAGTATTCCCCCCCCCCCTTGCCTCTTCCCCTTTCCTTTCTGGGATTTCTTGGGGCCAGCTTTATTTATTTATTTATTTTTTTTTTTTTTTTTTTTAACTAGAGGAAGGCCTTTTCTTCTGGGGTTTGCTGTACTGCAGCTTCTTCCCTCACCTCTTCTTTTTCCACAGACAGAAGGGATTTGCGGACACTTCCGTGATCCCCTGCCACCCGACCTCTTCTCTGGGAGCTGGCGGGCTCAGCGTCTGCAACAGTCGCTGTGTCCAGGATGGTCTGCCGTAGTGTGCGGTTTCTGACCCCACACCAGGATAGGTTTCCTCTGAGTCCATCTCTGACTCGGCATGGGTATCCCAGATGGTGGTTTCTGCTTTAGAATGGTCCTCATTATGGCCGTCCTCACAGGAAGCTCTAGCAGGTTCCCCTTCTGCCCTACACTGCGTGCTTTCCCGCAAGTGCGCTAGGGCCTTGTCCTCAGACTCTTCTAGCTCCTTGGCGCAGGTGGTGTCCATTTTGCTCCCGCTCTCTTCCCCCTCCCCAGCTTACTGTCCTTGCTCGCCTTGTTGGTTCTGCAGTTCCAGGTCTATCATGCCCAGCTCCAAAGACCCCACAGTACGCTCCTGGTGAACTTGTGAACACAGACTCAGATCTGCCTTCAGACTCTGTCAGTTGACAGAGATACCAACAGGACCCAGGAACTATGGACGTAGTCCCTTAAGTTTCCTTCCACCACGCTCGCCATCCCCCTAAGGTCTTCAGTTCTCACAATGAATTTGACGAGCTACTGGACGCAACTTGGAAATACCTGGAGAAACTTTTCCAAGGGGCCAAGAGGCTTTGGTCCCTTTTTCCCCTTCTCTCAGGATATTTTCTCAAAATGGACCTCCCAGCCTATGGTAGACCCTCCTGTATCACGGTTGTCTAAGTCTACTACCCTTCCGCTGGCAGATGCGCCTTCCTTTTAAGGACCCCTCTGATAAGCGCTTGGAAAATCTTGGCAAGTTTGCATGCAAGGCAGCCAGTTCGACTCTGTTACCGGCACTCGCTTCCACGTGGGTGTCCTAGGCTCTACCGGTTTGGGCTTTACCAGGATATCCTGTCAGGTTTTTCCCTGGGCGACCTTGCTGACCTAACACAATAAATCTCCAATGCAGGGGAGTATCTTTGCTCGGTGTCCCTAGAGTCCGTCCGTTGTGCGACCAATGCTTCTGGCAACCGTGTGGCTATCTGTCACTCCATGTGGCTCAAGGCTTGGAATGCCGATGCTGCTTCTAAGCGCTCTCTTATGGAACTGCCTTTTCTAGGTGCCTGTCTCTTCAGTAAACAAATGGACGAGAATATTTCTGAGGCGACTGGTGGCAAGAGCTCCTTGTTGCCCCAAAATTGGGCGCGTCACACTGATTCGTGCAGAAAGACTTCTTCCATCCGCTCCTTTACCTCTGGCTGCACGGACACGCCGGCGGCCTCCCAGGAAGGAAAGCCTCTTCCTTCAAAACTTGTGCCCCCCTGGAAATAAGGTCCTCGATCGGGCTGCTTTATTTCCAAGTCCAGTAAACTCAAGCATCCCACTGCCTGAAGGGGCGCCCCCAGTCGGGGGTTTGCTGTCAGGTGGGCGGTCTCTGTGCCTCTTTCAAGACACTTTGTTGGCACAGGTGCAAGACTCCTGGGTTTGGGACTTTGTTTCCCAGGGCTACCGGATAGAGTTTAGTTCTACTCTCTGGGATTGTTCTTGTCCCTTCCTGCAGTCTCCTGCCCTAGCTGCGGTTTTTCAGTTCGCTCTTCACACCCTTCTGTCCCAAGCCCGAATTATACTTCTGGTGAATTAGAGACACACCTTGCATTTGGGAGTTTGTCTTCTTTGCCACCTGGTGCTGGTCTCCCTTTACTCTTGCATGAAAGTGCTGGGCAGGATGGTGTTGTGGTGGTGGCAATGGAAGCAGTTCCTTTTGCCCAGTTACGGTATCGCCCTCTCCAATTGGCCATCCTCTCGTGATGGGAGAGGTCCCCAATTTCTCTCAAGATCCGGCTTCCCCTCAGGGAATGCTGTTCCCTTCTCTGGTGGCTTCGATCGCCTCTCCTCCAGGAGGGTTGTTCCTTTCTGCCACTTCGCTGGCAGGTCTTGACCATGGACGCGAGCCTTCTCAGTTGGGGGGGGGGAGAATGTTCCAGGAAAGGATGGTTCAAGGTCAGTGGACCCCTATGGGGAGGCCCATCTCTGTTAATGTTTTTGAGCTTCAGGCGATATCTCTCTGTCTTCACTGTTCCAGTTTGGGTCTAGACTGCATGTATCAATCACCAAAGAGGCAATCGTGGAAAAGTCCAAGATCCTTGCCTGGGTGGAACATCACGTCCCCTCCATCTCAGCGGTACAGATTCCAGGGGTGGATAACTGGGAGGTGGACTTTCCACGGCCGACCCCCAGGAGTGTTCCTTTCACCCGGAAGTCTTTGCGCAGATATGCAGCCGCTGGTGGACTCCGGCCGTGGACCTGTTTACGTCCCGTCTGAACCGTCAGGTTTTGTAGCCAGGTCCCGTGACTCTAGTGCTGGTGATCCCTTGGACCACCTTTTCCCTTCCCTATCTCTTCCCCCCCCCCCCCCCCCTCCTCCTTACTCTCCACCTTGATCTTCTGGACAACCCTGGGAAGGAGAGAATCTCCGCGATTCTAGTGGCTCAGGATTGGCCCTGCCGCTCATAATAAATCTTGTCACTGACATCTCCTTGTGTCTTCCAGGGAACCCTCTGCCACCCCAATTCACTTCCACTGCATTTGATGGTGTGTGGGTTGAAACTGCAGTATTGAGGGCTCAGGGTTTTTCGACCCGAGTCATTTGTACCATGGTTCGTGTACGGAAGGCATCTTCCACCAGGATATACCATTGCACCTGGCGGGCCTATTTTTGCTGGTGTGAGAAGTCCCTATCTCCCACTATTTTTTATTTTTTTTTCCCCTGCTGAACCTTCTGTCCTCTTTGCAAGCCGGGTTGGAAACACGTGTTGGCGCCTTCCATTCTCTTTCACCTGCCTCTGGTGTCTAATCCACATGTCCGCATGTTTTTGCAAGGCATGGCCTATGAGGCTCCGGAGTACCGTTCTCCCAAGCCACCCTGGGATCTGAACCTCGTACTGGATCCCTTGCAGGATGCCCTTGTCGCAGTTATGCCCATCAGGCGCATCTCGGAATTGGCAGCTCTCTTCTGCTGTTGCCCCTTCCTGGTTCTTCATCAGGATAAGGTGGTTCTTTGTCCCTTACCTTCTTTCCTGCCTAGGGGTGTTTCCTCTTTCCACCTGAATAAGGATATCGTCCTTTCCTTGTTATGCTCAAACCCCCCCCCGAGCGCTCTTTCTATAAGTTGGACATAGTCTGGGCTATTCAGGATTATCTGTCGGTTACTTTTTCCTTCCTGCTTTGTGACTCTCTGTTCGTGCTCCAGGAAGGGCAGTGCTGGGGGCCTCTAAGGTGACCATCGCGCAGGGGATACGGTTCGCCATTTCGGAGGTTTATCGCTGCAAGGGGAGAGTTACCCCTTTTCAGGGAACTACCCATGCATTGGGGGCCTCCTGGGCAGTCAGCAATAAGGCTTCTGCTCTGCAGGTGTGCAAGGCGGCTACTTGGTCCCCCTTGCACACTAGCTAAGTTCTATCAGGTTCATACATTTGCATCTGTCGACGCGGGACTTTGCCGCAAGGTTTTGCAGGCAGCAGTGGCTGTTATCTGCCTGAATTTGTTCGGTTTGAGCTGCTGTTTTCCCACCCCAGGGATTGATTTGGGCCATCCTATGGTTCCTTTGTCCCCAATGAAGTGATCAAGAAAAGTAGAATTTTTTTTTGTACTAGCCGTGAAAACTCAGAGCCTTCATTGGGGGGGGGGCGCGCTGCTAACTTTTTTTTTTCCCTTTTGCCTAGTGTCAGCAGCATATACCCATGGTTCTTGTGTCCCCAAATGAAGGCTCTGAGAGAAGATTTTACCGTGAGTACAAAAAAAAAAAAAAAAATCACTTTGTACTGACTCACCCCGAAAGAGGATGGACATGCCACATCGAGACTGATGTAGAACCTCAGGGGGCCAAAAACAGCCCACACAAGAGCCAGGAGGAGAAAGTCTTGAGACACTCCAAGTAAAGAGACCGCTGGAGAGCAAGAGCAGAGAGTTAACTGAGAACACCCTCCTGAAAATGGAAAAGGGGGAGAACAACTAGCAGAAATTGCACAAGGACTGCCAGGACGTCGTCTAAGCAAGAGTTACCCTGAAGAAAAGTGCCACATGAGGGTCAGGGTAACTGGATTAGAAACCACGCCAGGATTGCAGACACCCCACCCAGAAAAATTGGGGGGGGAAGCAGAAAACAACCCAGCAGAGCCACTACGCCAAATCCAGCAGCATTCTGCCAGAGGTGGGAGGAGAGTGGTGTCTGCCTAGGGTGGGAGTTGAACCCAGGCCTCCCGCATGGCAGGAGAGAAATGTACTACTGACCTACCAATGCTCTGCCATCAAAAAAAAAAAAAAAAAAGAAACCATCTGATGCAAGGAGGCTGGAGGACGACGGCTGAAAGAACTAAAACGGGAACAGTACAAGACCTGCAAAACTTCTAGGAAGGAGAAGTGGAATGGCTAAAATCTGGATGGTAGGCAGCCCTGCAAAACACCCCGAGGCTGGTAACAGAAGGGGTCATCGAGATGGCTGGACACGCCATAGGAGGGATCATATAAGACAGTCAATACTTTGCCTTGAAGAGAAGAAATGCAATAACCACAGGAGAAAAAATAGACCACCAACAAAATCCGCCAGGGGGCGAACAATGACCACATGATCAATAGCAGGCATCATATAGTAGGCAATAGAAAGAGGTAGCAAGACCACTAACACCCATTCCATGGATAAAAATGTGATGGATGATCCAGCCGGAGTAGAAGAGTAACTAAGCTCACCATTACGCCTCTTCTGGGATGGGGAATGTGAACCCTGGACTAGCCAGTCAGAATCCACTACGCCCTGACCTGGATACACCTTCACCCCACTACCCTGCGAACAACTCCCCTCGTGGAAGAGAAAAGGCTGTAGTGACCCGTGCAGGTAATCCTCAAACCTGCCCAGCGGTCGCCATGACTGGCCAGAGCCTGGTGAATACGCAGGGTCACTCTACAGAGCCCCTCATACCAGTAGCAGGGTACTAGAACTGCCACCGCGAAAGAGGCAATCATGGTATGGCCTTCCGGCCAGAACAATAGCAGACACCACTGTACACCCATGTTACATCACACATTGGCAGTGTGAAAGTGGTCCCTGTTGAAAGAAGGTGGGACAGTCATTGGACACCTCCGACAGGTAGTGGGGGACTAGAATCTCAGCCACAAATGTGGCAGACCGCATGCTCCCCCCGGACATTATAGAGAGTGCTCAATACACGCAGGATCACCCCCTCCCCCATGCAGTAGAGTACCGGAACTGCCAATGCAAACTGACATTGTGCTGTCCATGGGCATTGCAGAGGGTGCTTTCTACATCGTCCACTCACACATATAGTGGGGTCCCAGAACTGCAGCCGCGGATGCGGCAGGTTTTACATACTCCCTAGGAGTCATAGAGGGTCCATTGTACATCGGTCTACTCTCACTCACAGTGGAGTGCCGGAACTGCAGCTGTGGCAGATGACACACTCACCATTTTACACTGGACTAGCCCACGGAAGCTGCAGAGACTCTCACTCACGCCATGTCACCCCATTCAGATACCTCGCACAGGTAGAGGGGAGAACGCAACTTCAGGCGCAGCAGACTTGGCACTGGTAGTGAAGGAAACAGGTAGGGTGTTGCCAGGTTTCCTGGGTTAATGGTAGCATGGCGAGCCACGCTGATGACTATCCCTAAGTCTGGACCTCTGTCAAAATCCCATACCCCAGTAAAATGACCAACCAGGTCACTACAGAAAATGGGCCAGGGCCTAAAACCATCGCGCAGAAAACAGGTGCGAGGAAGCACATGGCTGCAGACCGCATTTATGCATACAAAATGGTACAGTGCAAAGGTTAAGTGCCGCAAACATACGGATCAAGGCCCTAATATTTTGACAGATTGTAAAGATTTGTGGGAGGTGCACTGTACCCAAAGATACTGCCATTATCAGGTCAATGCATAGGGTGAAGGAACCAAGCCCCGTTCTCAAAAATGTATTTAATATGTGGTCCCCAGATTGGACGTATCAGATATTAAACTGATAAAAACAGATACTACACCTGATCTTAGCTGAAAGGGCGACAAGTGATCTGCCCTCAAGGCAGGGGGTGCGAGTTGCCAGGCAACCCCAGGCCACAGAAGGATACTTCAAACCGCTGAAGTGAACGGAGCAGGTGAAGGGCCATAGAAAAACTATGCAACTGTAATAACCATGTGTGGCCACTAGAGGGGGCCTAACACAAGAGAGCAAACAGTTCTTAAAGAGTACCTGTCATCAACAAAAACGTTTAATATGTTGTTCATAATCATTAATGAAGAGATATCGTAATATATCTTCATTACAAAATATTTTTATACCAGTTTTTTCATTTTATACTTTTGGCCACTAGGGGTCAACTCTTCTATGCCTGGTCTGTAGGCAGCTTCCTATGCTTTTCATAGTAAGTGTACAGCTTTTAGGACTAATGCTGAAAGGGTTCTGGTCTTTCCACCGGAAGTTCAGTACTCTCAGCTCAGGACTCGCTCCCAGCCTGTGAGCTGAGAGTACTGAACTTCCGGTGGAAGGACCAGAATCCTTTCAGCATTAGTCCTAAAAGCTGTACACTTACTATGAAACGCATAGGAAGCTACCTGCAGACCAGGCATAGAAGAGTGACTCCTAGTGGCCAAAAGTATAAAATGAAAAAACTGGTATAAATATTAATATTTTTTAATGAAGGTATATTACAATATCTCTTCATTAATGCTTATGAGCAACATATTAAAAGTTTTTGTTGATGACAGGTACTCTTTAACACAGTGACTGGAGGGCACAGAGTGCCCATGAAGGTGGTATTTTTTTTAACCCCTTAAGGACCAAGCGTTTTTCCATTTTTGCACTTTAGTTATTTCCTCCCTACCTTTTAAAAATCATAACCCTTTCAAATTTGCACCTAAAAATCCATATGATTGCTTATTTTTTGCACCACCAATTCTACTTTGTAATGACATCAGTCATTTTATCCAAAAATCTACGGCGAAACGAAAAAAAAAAAAATCATTGTGCGACAAAATTGAAGAAAAAATGCCATTTTATAATTTTGGGGGCTTCTGTTTCTACGCCGTACATTTTTCGGTAAAAATGACACCTTATCTTTCTTCTGTAGGTCCATAAGATTAAAATGATACCCTACTTATATAGGTTTGATTTTGTCGTACTTCTGGAAAAAAACTAAACTACATGCAGGAAAATGTATACGTTTAAAATTGTCATCTTCTGACCCCTATAACTTTTAAAAATTTTCCGTGTACAGGGCGGTATGATGGCTCATTTTTTGCACCGTGATCTGAAGTTTTTAACGGTACCATTTTTGTATTGATCAGACTTTTTAATTGCTTTTTATTATTTTTTTCATGATATAAAAAGTGACAATACACAATTTTGGATTTTGGAATTTTTTTGCGCATATGCCATTGAAAGTGCGGTTTAATTAACAATATATATTGTTTTTATAATTTGGACATTTCCGCACGCGACGATATCACATTTTTATTTTTAAACTTTTTTTTTTTTTTTTTTTTATGGGAAAAGGGGGGTGATTCAAACTTATTAGGGAAGGGGTTAAATGATCTTTATTAACTTTTAGCAATGTTATAGCTTCCATAGGGGGCTATAACACTGCACACACTGGTCTTTTACATTGATCTTTATTATCCCATAGGATAACATAGATCAATGATTCTGCTGCTTGACTGCTCATGCCTGGATCTCAGGCACTGAGCAGTCATTCGGCAATCGGAGACCAGGAGGCAGGTAATGGGCCCCTTCTCGTGTGCTACAGATGTTCGGGGTGCCGGGCCTGACCTGCTATAAGGCGGAGCCACGCCGTACCGGTACGTCCTTGGTCCTTAAGTGGTTAAATATACACTGCTCAAAAAAATAAAGGGAACATTTAAACAACACAATGTAACTCCAAGTCAATCACACTGATTGACAATCAATTTCACATGCTGTTGTGCAAGTGGGACAGACAAAAGGTGGAAATGATCGGCAATTAGCAAGACACCCCCAATAAAGGAGTGGTTCTGTGGGTGGTGACCACAGACCACTTCTCAGTTCCTATGCTTCCTGGCTGATGTTTTGGTCACTTTTGAATGCTGGCGGTGCTTTCACTCTAGTGGTAGCATGAGACTGAGTCTACAACCCACACAAGTGGCTCAGGTAGCCTTTGGAAAATGACCTCCAGCAGGCCACAAATGTGCACGTGTCCACTCAAACGGTCAGAAACAGACTCCATGAGGGTGGTATGAGGCCCTGACGTCTACAGGTGGGGGTTATGCTTACAGCCCAACACCGTGCAGGACATTTGCCAGAGAACACCAAGATTGGCAAATTCGCCACTGGTGCCCTGTGCTATTCACAGATGAAAGCAGGTTCACACTGAGCACATGTGACCGACGTGACAGTCTGGAGACACTGGGGAGATCGCTCTGCTGCCTGCAACATTCTCGAGCATGACCGGTTTGGCGGTGGGTCAGTAATGGTGTGGCATTTCTTTGGGGGGGGGGGGGGGGGGCACACCATGTGTGGGGCCCTCCATGTGCTTGCCAGAGATAGCCTGACTGCCATTAGGTACCGAGATGAGATCCTCAAACCCCTTGTGAGACCATATGCTGGTTCGGACCTGGATTCCTCCTAATGCAAGACAATGCTAGACCTCATGTGGCTGTAGGGTGTCAGCAGTTCCTGCAAGAGGAAGGCATTGATGCTATGGACTAGCCCGCCCGTTCCCCAGACCTGAATCCGATTGAGCACATCTGGGACATCATGTCTCTCTCCATCCACCAATGCCACGTTGCACCACAGACTGTCCAGGAGTTGGGAGGACATCCCTCAGGAGACCATCCACCACCTCATCAGAAGCATGCCCAGGCATTGTAGACCGGTCATATGGGCACGTGGAGGCCACACACACTACTGAGCCTCATTTTGACTTGTTTTAAGGACATTACATCAAAGTTGGATCAGCCTGTAGTGTGGTTTTCCACTTTGATTTTGAGTGTGACTCCACATCTATACCTCCATTGGATATGGAAATTTGATTTCCATTGATAATTTTGGTGTGATTTTGTTGTCAGCACATTCAACTTCAACAAGTATTTCATACGATTAGTTAATTCATCTTCATTATTTTTTTTGAGCAGTGTATTAATATGCAGACCGCGCAGCCCTCAGGAACAAAGTGCACACTGGTGAAAACATGCCCCCAGGTTCTGCCGAAGATGGCCTACAGTAAGGAAGATGCCGAGGGCTAAATTTATGGAGCGCCTGTGGGACGCCGACTGCCAGGAATAGCAGCGAGCTGGACACCATGCCTCCCCAGAGAGCAGGCCGGGGACCTAACGGGGTCTCAGCTGCATGATCAGGGTGCCGGCAGCCGGGAAAAGAGAAGGAACGCTGCAAACCGGGTCTCCCCAACCCCGTCCCCACTGCTGCACTGCCCGGCCAGGGACCAGAGACTCGCCGCCCATAGATGGTCCAGCGTGTAAAGGCAATGAAACGCAGCTAGGCCTGGCCGAAATACTGGTACAACGGGGGGGGGGGGGGGGGGGGGGGGGTTTGGGGGGGTAGAGTAGAGTGGTGAGGAGGTAATGAAGTACAGCCAGTCTTCAGCCAGCTTATGGCCATCCTGTATCATGCCAAGTTGCCATAGTGAGGCGGGCAGGGGGGAGACCCAGGGTACTCTGCCAGGTGCTGGCCGTTGGCAGCCAATACTCTATGCACCGTGCCCCTTAATCGCACGTGGGCGATCAGGTAGCTCCATGCTCCTGTCGCCCAACCTAGAAAAATAACAAAAAGGGAAAAAACCTTAACATCCCTAGCTAGAATATAATAAGAGAAAAGACCAGGTCTGGAGAGTTCCAGACCTGTGTCTGCCTCCTTCTGACACTAAGCTAAAACTGATTAGCTCTGTGCCAGTGGGTGGGTATATCCTGCTGGAAGGAGCAGACTTTTTTTTTTGCTTAGGGTCAGCAGCATATACCTATGGTCTCTGTGTTCCCCAATGAGGCGACCAAGAAATATAGTTTGACTGGCGTGTGTGGCTCTGATGGCAGCCATATATACCCATATATAATATCTCCTTGGGGCCTCTGTCTCCTTGTTATTGTTGCTCATACCTTATTCTTGCTTTCCTTTGAAATGCAAGAGAAAGACTAAATATTATGGCTTTAAATCTCTCTGCCTAAGGCCCAGATTTGTCAATGTTTCTGAAACAAAAGATGCCTTGTTTTCCCATAACCAATCACAGCTCATCTTCCTTTTACCACAGCAATCTGAGAAATGAAAACGGAGCTGTAATTAGTTGCTTTGGGGAAACCAGAAAGTTTTTGTCTTATAATGATCATTTTTGGCCAGAATGTTTGTGCCTCCCACACTACCGGAAAATCTACTACAGTATTCAGTCAGACAGACAGAAGGGACTTTTTGAAAGGGTTTAACGACCAACAAGGGGATACATTTTTAGAGGCCAAACCAGCCTTTACTTCCCAAAGCTGCAAACAAGCTAATGCAGTGACCATGGCCAGCTGCTCATGGAAAAGGCACTAAAGGCATGTTCAGGGAACCATAGCTCCAGGTATAGAAGGAGACCATGGACCTGAATATATGCGCAAGGTGCAGTTTTAAAGGCTACTTGAGACCATGATCGGGGCAAGGGGGGGGGGGGGGGGGTTGGATAAGAGGGGAAGAAAAAAAATAAAACTTGTGAGAAGATATAGACAAATAAATACCCCAAATGCATTTGTTAACATTATTTACTAGGTTACGACACACAAAGGTGGGTCACACATGATCAGTTTAACTGAAACCTTTGAAAGCAGAGGCATTTTGATGCCACTGTGCATCTCAGCAGTGGGGTTGGTGGGTGATTTGTTGCATTGCAACGATGAAACCACAGATTGGAGATGAAAACAGAAAAAATATAAAAATCAACAGAAAGGTACAGGGATGTGACTGTACTGCAAAACAGAATTACTGTACTCAGAGATAAAATAAGTTGTAGTTCACATTCTTAACTTACTGTAGATCCTCCTTTCAGCCATAGGAGGGTGCCCAGGACAGCTCCTGACCATTGAAGTGTAAAGAGCAGAAGAGAAATGTGCCAGCCCAACCAAGCACAGGCAGTGGCACTGCAAGTAAAACCAGGCATCCCTCAAGAGATGCAGACTAGAAAGGCCCCTTGAGCTGGGGACTCCCCATGAGTTAAAGACTCGGCCGCATGGAGATTGGAGACAGTCTGCAGTGAAGACAGCACAGAATGCGTCCGTGAGGTAAATGGACTGCTAGGACAATACCTGTCAGACATCTTTGGGCACACACAGGGTCACCGCTTTGGCAACTTCACACTGGTAGTGGGGTATCGGTACTCTATACTGCGGTGGCAGTAAAAGGGAGTGGGTGACCTGCAGTGATAAGAAAGCATGGCAGCATCCTGCTTGATTTCTTATTCCTAGCATCCTCAGGGGGCATTGTGGCTCGTGTGCCAGTTTACGCTGATGACCCCCCCCCCCCCTTGAATAAGGTGAGGGGGTAAACCTCAACCAGCAACTTAAAAGGGAAATTAAAGAAAAAGTCAAATAAAAAAAATGTAGCAGACCTGCAGGAGGATTGCCTCGTATGGACACTAAGCTAAAACTGATTAGCTCACTGTCTACAGGAGGGGTATATACTGTATGTGGGGAGCCAACACTTGTTGCTTAGTGTCCCTTCTAGCTGCAGCATCTTATACCTACAGTCTTCTGTGTCCCCGAATGATACAAACTAGAAATTTGGGCATTGTTTTGGCAAAAAGCTGTAGCTGTAGTCACACTTGACTAAAAAAAAATAGTAAAAGGATACAAAAAATGATCAACAACTAAATGGGAAAAAATATTTTATTACATGTCCTCCATGAATGGCAGCTTCATTAAAAAAAAATGAAAGAAAAAAAAATATATATCCTACAAAGTTCCAAACATTACAAAACTTTACTTTGCACGTCAGTAATACGAGATGGTGCTACCCAAAAGGAATGATGTATGTATTCCCTGAATACACAAATTCAACAGGTTTATGTTCCGTTTTCACTGTCACTGCACAGGTTTTCCACCAGGTCACTCAGCTGAGCCTGACTTAAAGCGGCATTCAGATTTTCGACAGTTGCATGAGCACCCTCTCGATCCTGCCAAGCGACCAGCAGGAGTTTAGCCCTCATCTTTACATCCTCACTGTCAGATTCAATGCTGTGAATGTCTGAGTCTTTCATCTCTAAGTGAGGGGCCAAAGTCTTCCACTGCTCTCCAAGCTTGTTAGCAAGAGACTCGATGAGATCACCAGTGACTACCTTCTGCTGCTGGACTTCTGGACCTGGAAGAGCATATAAAAGGGTTTGATTTTGTGACATTCTGTAAAATAATAAAACAAACAAAATGGCTGAAGGTTATGTATGTTCTCTATTCATGCACCTACCCAGGTTTGACCTCCCTTCTTTGCCTCGGTTTCTTTTTATTTATTTATTTTTTATCTATTTTATCTTAATGACATGGAAAAGGACTAAGGAGTGACAGTAAATTTAACTGTAGCAACAAGTGTCAGACAGTTGCTGCCAAGCCAAATAAAATCATGGGCTCCATCAAAACGGGCATAGACTTACATGGCAAAGAACTCTGTACACCAGCACAGACAGGGATTCTTTGCTTTACGAGCAGTGAGACTATGGAACTCAGAGGAGGTGGCCATGGTAAATTCAGTAAAAGTTCAAAAGGGGCCTGGATATATTTCTGGAGAGTAATAATACTACAAGTTGAAGATGATGAAGCATTGCATGGCCTATAAAAGTCTCAATATGCTAGTCTGGCAGTCTCCTTCATGACACACACTACCCCCCTGCCCCAGCACACTGCTCTGTACTGATTACAGGAGTCAAGAGTCTACAGAGGGCTAAATAGGTTACTTTGCTTCTGGTAGACATTCTAAGTACTATTCCTAGAGTTGATGCTGGTTGCCAAACTTATTGAATCTCCTATTTATTATATTTTTCAGTGACAAGGAGGCGGAGCCAAGCTGCTCAAGTGCCACCACCTGGCATACCTCCACATTTCTCTCAGAACCTCATTGATGTGCAGGGCTCAAAATATAACATTTGTCTTATGCCCAAATGTTACTAACAAGCCACTCCTTAGGGGTCCTATGCAGCTTATAGAAAAAAAAATGTCAGCTGTTTAATAAATATGGAGCACAACACTTGCTTGAAAGTTCCCCCAATCTTCAGATAGTATCATAATCACTTGGACATTGATGGCGTTAAAAGTATAAATATAACTAGACCTATGAATACTTACTTTCATTGTTTTCCTTCAACAGGGATTCATTATCTTCATCATCCTCATCCTCTCCAGTCTTTATTTCCTCTGAAGGGGGCTAAGAAATTATATATTATTATTACTATGAAAAAAACAACTAAATTACAAAATCTTTACCTCTTGTAAAGTAGAATCAGTCCATAGCTATCGGTAGATGGTGGTGGTAAGGAGTTAGTACTGTTAACAAAAAACTAGACAAGAAGAAACTGTGCCAAAGTGATCGACATGATGATTTGGCTTCTCTTCCATATGTCATGTTACACCAACATTTGGTGCCAAATTGACGGTACACGCAGGTAATAAAGTAGATTTTTAGTACTCCCCGTAAAATCTCTCTCGTAGCCTTCATTGGCTACACCTTACTGATGGGTATATGCTCTTGCCACTAGAGGGTGCTGACACTAGGAAAAAAAAAGTCGGCTCTTCCCTGGCAGGATATACCCGCCCACCTGCAGTGAGGTAATCAGTTTTGTCACAAAGCAGTAGGAGAAGCCAACAAAGAAATACGTCCGAAGGACCATAGAAAGGAATCCCGGATAAACAACCCAAGAACCGGAAAAAATTGTCCGGAAAAAAGATGAAGAAATGGGTGGGTGCGGTGTCCCCCAATGAAGGCTACGAGAAAGAGATTTTATGGAGAGTACAAAAAAAAAAAAAAAAAAAAAAAACTTTTCTCGTTCGCTCTTCACATCCCATCACCTTACTGATGGGATGTACCAAAACAGTCCCCTAGTGTGGGAAAAACAACCACCAGAGAAAAGGAATCAGTCCCGAGACTGAACTCACGTGTCCACAAGGTCTGCAGACGAGCCCCCAGGTCGGAGACACACTAGGCCCAGAAATTGAGCTCCCAGACGATCTCTCGTCCAAGGAGATTGACTAGGACGCCAAAGGAAGGGGCCATCCTCTGTAGAGACCGAAGACACCCGGGTCATATACAGAGACAAGAAACCACAGGAAAAAGAAAGATGGACTTCTGCTCTGAAGAGGTCTGGTGGATGAGAACAAAGACCTGAACAGCCGCAGACCCAAAAACCCCTGTCCCAGGGGCCCATCATGAGCACCCAGAGGGCGACAATAGCCGTACTGACATAATGCGGATGACCTGAATGCCCTCCAACTCGGGAGGACATGGACGCCGAAGGAAGAAAGGAGCAGCAAATACCCTGAAAAGGGGCATCCCGGATACTGGTGAGACCGACAAATAAACTGGAGACGTAGAGTTACCTGGAAGACGAACCCCTGAAGAGTAAGGAAAACAGACGTCTGCGAAAAATCTCTGGGCGACAAACTTCCATGTAAAAACATGAAGAAGTGAAGGAGTGCAGAAGAGAAAGACCGCCCCGACTAATGGGATCCCAAAGGAGTCTTGGCCGGATCACTACACATGCCCCAGACCTGAACCATCACCAAGGCCCAAGGAACCGGAAGAGCCGCCTGAAAAGAAGGCACGCCAGAGCATCCTAGGATAGAGTCCAACCAGTCATAGACCCCAGAGGTCCGAGCGGACCAGAGCACTCTTAAACATCCCGCCAGAACGGGAACAGAGGGGGAAACAAATATGAGAACCCAGCTGGGACTCAGGGTCTGGGTCCAGGAAGGATAACTCCAGAAGACTTTGGTGCCAGTGCAGTACAACTGACACAGACAAAAAAAATGGAAAGGAAGAACACACCCTTTCAGGGAGATTGTACAAACACTCCCAACAGAGGAGAGAGCCAAGGTTGCATGAGCAGCAGTAGATAACCAAAAAACAGAGAGAGCCAGGCTGCAATAGTGGACAGTAAGCACACAAGCCTAGACAGTAAAAAGCACTGTTAAATGCTCTCAGCAAAAAAACAAAAAGGGCCCACCTAAATAGTGGGAACAGCAAGAGTGCATCATCTTGGCGGCAGAAAAAACAATAAAAAAAAAAAAGAGTCCCTCCAGGGAAAACAAGGGTGGTCAATATGAAAACTCAAGTACAGACCCATGCCAAACACCCTGATCCCCATACCTCCTGTGGAAAGGGGATTGGCAAGCGCAGTAGGAGCAGGGAAATGCTGCCCCATAGCCACGGGACAAGTACGGGGTGGACGGAGCCCCCAGGCCCCAGTGGCAACCCATCGCTGTCTGGAGGAGCCACCTTGTGTCCCAAGAGGGATCGGAATCCTGTACACTGGAGCTGGGCAAAAATACAAGATGTGTTGATAGCCATTCCAGACAGTGACGAATAGGTGCCTGAGCCACCCCGGACAGAAACCCCGGAAAAAACACCTGGAGGCATAGGAAGGGGCTGAACTGACTGTCGCACCAGCAGGCCCCATGTCAGAACAGAAGTGCTCCACCACCGCAGAACTGCAGAAACAAAATCACCGGAAGCCCTGAGGCTCACCCCACCGAACAAAAAGAAAGGTGGGCTCTACACCTACAGAGCAGTCTTAGCATATGTAGGAACACAGACATGGGTACCCCACGATAGCAGTGGGGTACCAAGACTTCAGACACGAAAGAAACCACAGACATCCAAGAGACCAATGGTAGTGGAAACCCTGTAGACAACAGTCTGGCTGAACAAGAACATCTCCAGGCGTTTGGCGAAAAGGGAACAGTCAGACAGGGGATAACTGTGCCCCTTTGTCATAGGTGGGAGAGTGGGGAGGCCTAGAAACCCCGCCCCCTGGGAGATAGAGGAAGGCAGAGGAGCCGTGGAATGCATCCCTGACATCCCGTATAGGGTCCGTGGGACACGCTGGGTCAGTTCTACGTATACCGCGCACAGCAGTGGGGTACCGGAACTCCAGCCGCAAATACATCAGCCGTGCAATGTGTGACAGGCAGCTGAAGGACAACTGTCTGGCTTACTGGTATGGATCCATAGTGGACTGCGAGTGATTCCGTCGGGCACGTCGCACAGCGGTGAGGTACCGGAACTCCAGTCACAGATACATCAGCCGTGAGATGTGTGACAGGCAGTGTAGTAAACCCTGTAGACCGCTGTCTGGCTTATTGGAATGCATCCATAATGTACAGCGAGTCAATTCCGTTGGGCACCTCGCAAAGTAGCGAGGTACCGGAAGTCCAGTCGCAGATAAACCAGCCATGTGATGTAGGAAACCATGCAGACCACTGTCTGGCTTACTGGTATGGGTCCATAGTAGACAACGATTCAGCCCGTTGGCACCTCTCATAGTAGTGAGGTACCGGAACTCCACCCGCAGATACATCAGCCGTTTGATGTATGACAGGTGGTGTAGGCAACCATGTAGGACACTGTCTGGCTTACTGGTATGGGTCCATAGTAGACAACGGGACACTCCATCGGATGGCTCACACAGTAGTGAGGTACCGGAACTCCAGCTGCAGATACGTCAGCCGTGTGATGTGTGACAGGCAGCAGAGGAAACCATGCAGACCAAGGTCTGGCTTACTGGTATGGGTCCATAGCAGACAACCAGTCATTCCATCGGGCACCTCGCACTGTAGAGAGGTAACGGAACTCCAGCCACGGGTACATCGGCAGAGTGATGTGTAACAGGCGGCAGAAAAAAAACATGCATACAACAGTATGGTTTACTAGTATGGGTCCATAGTATACTACGGGTCACTCCATCGGGCACCTCGCACCAGCAGTGGGGTACAGAGTGTGAGCCGCGGACGCGGCAGCCATGAAATGAGTAACAGCCGAAACTACTGTTTGGCATAATAATATCAGGTCTAATCCATGCCCACGCAGGAATATTCCCCTGAGGACCATGCGCTGGATGAGTGGATCCGTAGCACTAGCCGCGGATGCGATAGCCTGTAGAGAAGGGAATCCTATAGTATGACTTGCCAAAAACACTCCTAGGATGGATGGCTCGCAGACCTGACAGAAGGGGAATCTTAAAAGAAACCTGAGCATCTGCAAGGAACACAAAAGAACTTGCTCATTGTATGGCACTCAGTGGTAGAAGGGAACATATTGCTGGAATATGACCCCCGGGTTCCAAGGGACTTGAATCCCTAGTAACAACCTGGCATGCCGGTTTTCATATGCTCCATGACAGTGAGCAACAATGCCAGATTAGAATGGATAAGGCTGGTCAAGGCCGCAATAGAAATCAAACTGTATTACAAGTGTTGGCCACAAGAGGGTGCCAAACACCACCAAATGGTCTGAGAAGCTAAGAAATATGTATTAAAACATAAAATAATACATTTCTTTTATTATGTATTAAAATATGCCACAACAACTTGGAAGGGAACATTGGGTGCAGGGCACCCTGCAAAGTGCTGCCCGGAGAAACAATAAGTGGCAGACAGTAAGCCCCTAGAGTGTGCTATAAGTGCCTGCCAAGCCGCTGCTCCAGTAGGGGACAATAGGGGAAGGAGGGCGGAGCTAGAACCTCCAGCAGCGCGCGAGCCGGAGAGGAGGAGGAAGAGGAGGAGCTCTGAGCTCCTTGCTTACGCGTTAAATCGGGGGAAGAAGAAGGGCGGAGCTATACCGCCATAGTCCTGGAGCGCGCTGGTGCAGGTCAATAAGAGAGGCAGCCATGCGCCGCCAGGGCCCTGGACTCCAGCCGGTTGAGCGGAGAAAATCATAACCGGCGAGAGAGAACAGCAAGGCTGATCAGAGGTGAGCCGTGGGGAGGGAGCTGCTGCAAAATGCCGGCGGCTGTCCTCCGCAGGACCTAATAGGGACCTGAAGGAGCCCCAACATGATCTTCCAATAAAGGACAGAGTCCCACTGTAAGAGGGAGGGAGGAAGTCACATGCAACACACCATGCTGAGACAGACAGGATGAGCAGGGAAGATAGGGCGACCTGGACTCTAGGTACAACCCCAGACACTGGCCGTTGGCAGGAAGGGGTTAAAGGTGCATACTTTTATGACGCATGCCCCTTAGCCGCATATGGGAGAACAGGTAGTGCTATGCTCCTGAACCCACACCTGAAAAAGGAAACAAAAAGGGAGTAAAGAACCTAATTAAACAGCCTTTACTAATCAGCCTCCTGCTGACACTAGCTAAAACTGATTACCTCACTGCATGTGGGCAGGTATATCCTGCCAGGGAGGAGCCGACTTTTTTCCCTAGTGTCAGTGCCTCCTAGTGGAAAGAGCATATACCCATCAGTAAGGAGTCCCCCCCCCCCCCCCCCCCCCCGAAGAGCGGCAGAGAAAAATTTGGCACCATTTACAACTGCCCTTTTTCAAGCAATTTAAAGAAGTAAAACATAAAATGTGTCTAAAACGCACATTTGTTCCAGAAATCTTCACTCATTTTGCTTAGTAAGCTTGTCAGAATGTGCTGTACTTACAGGCAATTCTTTTGCTATCTTGATCACCATGTTCTCCAGATATTCAGGTAAGCTCTTAAACTGTTGGTTGGTAGGCTGGAAGAAATGGGGGCTTCTACGGGCCAGAAGCCTCAGAGCTCTCCAGCCATAATTGGAGTTATTTACCACTCTGTAAAAAAGAAAAATGCATTCATGGTACAGTGATCGGAAAAGGCAGCAAGTGTGGTCCTCCTTTACTTTACAATAAGAAAAAAAAAAAAAATAATTGATTAGTTTACATTCTTCTTTTTTTACGTTGTCATAACTCTAGCATTGCCTTTCTGACAAAAGCAACCACTGTCTCACTGTCTAAAGAAGGAGCAATGGATTAGAACTGTACAATAGCACCATCTTAAATCAGGAAAGCAATTGCTAGAATGGAAAGCATATAATAGAGGTAGTAGAAGGATGCACTCACCCGGTAAACTTGCTTGAAGGAATACTTATTCACAAACAGCATATAAAACGTACAGCGGGTAGAAACAGAGCAGCGGCCTCACAGCGATAGACTGTTTCCTGCGCCCAAGCGCACTTCCTTGGGCTGCCGATCTGCGCCGCCGCTTACAGGTGAGTATTAAATATGTGAGTATCTAAACAAATACAAGCAACGGTGCAAAACGAAGTAAAACCAATTATAAAAATTAACTGAGGTCATTGCGGTAATTAAGACCAGTCGACCCCAGGGCTTCCAGTCTGAGGATCCATCTTGCCTCACACTGGAGCAGTATTTTGTGGCGATCAACTCCATTTTTTGGACATTCAATCTTTTCCAAGCCTGCAAATTTCAATACATTCCCATGACACTCATTAATGTGGGAAATAAGCCTGGGAGCACCTTTGCCAGTATAAATGGACCTTAGATGCTCTCTCACACGTATGAACAGGCTCCTAATAGTTTTACCCACATATATGAATTCACACGGGCAAAATACAGTCAGCCAGCGACTCTTGTTTTTCTCAGAAGCCGCATTACGTCTCTCATTTTTCTTGACATTATCTCCCAATGTGGTGCTCTTCCTAAACGTGATGAGGGGCTGACTGCTCGCCACTTGTTCTAATAAGGGGTCCCTCGGGAGCATAAGCCAGTTGCGTCTAATTGCATGATTGTGTTCATGTTACTATTGGCAATAGTAAAGTGTTTCTGTTCACACTACAAGACACTCTTCTTTGATTTTAACAGAGTGGATCTTTCTCCTACGTCCTTTCTTCAGTTCCTCAGCTTGCCTGTAATAATTCTGCGTATCACTTAATTGTTTTAAGTCGTAAAAATTGACTATATGGTATCCCTCTCCAATCATGTCGAAGTGAAGGCTAGAGTTCTTTGCTGTAGCCTTACTGAAGCCAGATGTCACCAACTTATCTTGCTGAATTTGGATTTTAACATCCAAGAAATCAATTTCCTGGTTCTCAAAGACGGAGGTGAAGAGCATGTTCATGTTAAGGTATTCTACAAATTGTTGGAACATGCTCTACTCAATATTATTATTGAGGATCAGCTATAGGGACTCACAGATAAACTCATTTACTGCAGGGGAATTCTCTGTGTGGGAAAGAAAATCACTGATAGCCTGTAAACCCGCATCATGAGGGATGCGGGGGTACAGGCTCTCGACATCTATGGAGGTTAAATGAAATCCAGGCTGACAAAGTCAGATAGATACTGCAACAGATGGTTAGTGTCTTTTAAATAAGTGGGCACACAACTCAATAAGGGTCTTAAAACCCAGTCAATATGCTGGCACAAAGACTCCATAGCAGAGCTGATCCCTGCCACAATGGGCGAGCAGGGGTTCGGCTCTGCGACTTATGAGTATTGGGGAGGAATTACCATTTGAGAAATTTAGGGAATGCGAGGAGCAATTTCTCAGCTGTTTTCTTTGACAGAATCCATCTTTCTACCTGAACTCTAAGGAATGAACAAAGCTGGTCCAAAATCTTACTGGTGGGATTGGACTTCAGAGTCAATGCCTCCTCTTCATAGTAGGAACTGGACATAACCACCGTACCTCCACCTTTATCAGCTTTGCTAATCCTGAGATCGGGTCTATTTTTCAGCCATTGCAAAGTCACCTTCTCTTTTACTGATAGATTAGAGCTAGTAGGGGGATATAGCAATGCCTTAAAGGAGATATCCAGTGGTGAAAAACATATCCCTATCCTAAGGATAGGAGATAAGTTTGAGATCACGGGGGGTCCTACCGCTGGGGCCCCCCGCGATCTCCTGTACGAGGCCCCAACAGCCCGCGCGAAGGGGGCGTGTTGACCACCGCACGAAGCGGCGGCTGACATGCCCCCTCAATTCAACTCTATGGCAGAGCCGTAGCACTGCCTTTGGCAATCTCCGGCTTTGGCAATCTCTGGGGCCCCGTACAGGAGATTGCTGGGGGGGGGGCCCATCGGTCAGACCCCCCTCGATCTGAGACTTATCCCCTATCCTTAGGATAGGGGCTAAGTTTTTCACCACTGGACTACCCCTTTAACCTCCTTGACTACCGCCTTCCTGAAAAGGTCAATGGAGCTACCAGATAATATAGGGGGAGAAAAGGTGGATTGATTGCCTCCTCTCAAGGGGGCGACAGGTTCCTCAACTTTACTCTCACCATAATCTGTATCGCTAGTCAAATCTGCTCAACAAATTCATTCTCAGTAGTAGTGAACTCTTCTATCAAGCTGAATTCCAATGGACCAATTTTGCAAGGTATCTCTCCTTCCTTGACCACTGGTGGTTGAGATGTATTGCTACCCTCTCTGTTGAAAAACTTATACAAATTAATCTTTCTCAAAGATTTAAAAAGGTCCACTTCAAATTGCGCTGCATCAAAATCGTCATTTAATCCAAAATTAGAGCCCTTAGAAAGAAGAAGCAAGACGTCATCGGGTAAGTCCACATCAGTAGTGTTAATTACATTCACAGGAGGGACTAGTCCTTACAACTCACACCCTTGCGTTTTCTTAAAATTTTGGGTTCTTTATTTCTTTCTACCACCCCTCCATGTCCTTCTTCTAAAGGGACTGCTTTCTCATGTTACTCTTTTCTTTTCTCCTGTACATTTTCATCAGAAGCACTAGTGTCCGAATCTGTGGTCCAGAAATCGGGAGTTCTTCTTTTAGTTTGACCAGGATGTTTCTTGTGCTGTCTCCTACGCAATTTGTTGGGGGCGATGGGACTGTATTGAAATTTGCAGGCTTGGAAAAGATTGAATGTCCGAAAATGGAGGTAATCGCCACAAAATACTGCTCCAGTGTGTGGGCAAGATGGATCATCAGACTGGAAGCCCTGGGGCCTTAATGACCACATTTAATTTTTAGAATTTGTTTTACTTCTTTTTGCACCGTTGCTTGTATTTGTTTAGATGTCTCCATAATAACCCTATGACTGTCTATTTAATACTCACCTATGAGTGGCGGAGCAGATCGACAGCCTGAGGAAGTGCGCTTAGGTGCAGGAAACAGTCTGTCGCTGTGACGCCGCTCCTCTGTTCCTACCCGCTGTACGTTTGTATGCTGTTTGTGAATAAATATCCATTCAAGCAAGTTTGGGGGGGGGGGGGGGGTGAGTGCATCCTTCTACTACCTCTATCATATGCTATTAGACTCTACATCATTGGGGGTGCACCCACGTTTGGTATCCACTGAGAGCACCTGGTGTCTACTAGTCGAGTGGTCATTGGTATCGGCAGCAGTGCCGGACTCTTGTGTTTCTATATGTGAATTGGACTTTGCATTGCTTTGCTATTGGAGTACAGAGCAAGCATTATGTCTACCAACAGAACCACACTCTGAATGGATTCAGAAATGGAAACCAGCAGCACACCTGTGGATTCTATCGTACAAGCGGGTAGATCAGAGCCAGGAGCTTTCTTTAACTAATGTAACAACCAAGATAAATTGGCTGTCCTGAGTACCAAATCACTGGAGCAACGTATCACTTCCCTGGCTGACAAAGTTGTCAGATTACGTGTAAAAGTGCCACACAGTGGACGAGAACTTCATGGAAGCCTGGGAGCAGGCACATCTAATACATTCCTCCAACTTACTTAAATTAGTCCTTGAACGTAACCAACAAGAGTATAAAAGGGTTACTAGTGAGCTATGCCGCGCCAAAATGGAACATAGAACCCAAGTCAGTCTACGGCAGCCACATTTCTCAAGAAAATAGAGAAAAAAGTTCTAGTTACTCACGAAGAGGTTAAAAATCAAGATAAACTCATGCGTAATAAGCAAGATTACGATCAAAATAAAATGTTCACCTGGAATACCAGACAAACCCAACAAATTGCATAAGAGACAGCACAAGAAACATCCTGGTCAATCTAAAAGAAGAACTCCCGATTTCTGGACCACGGATTCGGAAACTAGCGCTTCCGATGAAAATATACAGGAGAAAAGAAAAGAGCAACGTGAGAAAGCAGTCCCTTTAGAAAAACACTGAGGGGTGGTAGAAAGAAAAAAAATCCGAAATTTGGAGAACACGCAAGGGCGTGAGTTGGGAGGACAAGTCCCGCCTGTGATTGTAATTAATACTATTGATTTGGACTTACCCGATGACGTCTTGCTTCTTCTTTCTAAGGGATCTAACTTTCGATTAAATGACGACGATCGTCATTTGACCTTTTTAAATCTTTGAGAAAGATTAATTTGTATAAGTTTTCTAACAGAGAGGGTAGCAATACATCTCAACCACCAGTGGTCAAGGAAGGAGAGATACCTTGCAAAATTTAGTCCATTGGGATTCAGCTTGATAGAAGAGTTCACCCCTACTGAGAATGAATTTGTTGAGCTACTCACAGGTTTAACTAGTGATACAGATTATGGTGAGAGTAAAGTTGAGGAACCTGTCGCCCCCTTAAAGGAGTACTCTGGTGCAAAGTATTCCTGCTCTGTCCTGCCCGGGCTCCCATAGGGACCTATAACACTGCACACACTGATCTTTTACACAGATCACTGGCGTGTATTAACACGCCTGTAATCAGAGTTTTCAGCGCTTGACTGCTCCTCCCTTGATCTCAGGCACGGAGCAATCATTCGCCGATCGGACACCGATGAGGCAGGTAAGCTCCCTCCTGGTGTCCTGTAAGCTGTTCGGGACCCCGCGATTTCACCGCGGTGGTCCCGAACAGCCCGATTGAGCCGGGATACTTTCACTTTCACTTCAGACGCGGTGGTCAGTTTTGATCGCAGTGTCTGAAGGGTTAATGGGTACCTTTCATGAAAAAAATCTTTGGATATATTATAGATTAATGTATGCAGAATAACTTTCCAATAGCATGTTATTAAAAAATATGCTTCTTTCTATTAAATTTTCCACTTTGAAAAAATGACCACTAGGGGTCTCCCTACCAGTCCTATTTTATAGATTTCAGACTCATGCTGGAGTCCTAAATCTCAGACTGCAACCGGAACACAGACAAGCACAGCACTGCTCCCTGGCAGTGAGCAGTGCTGAGGTTGTCTGTGTTCCAGCTGCAGTTTGAGATTTAGGACTCCTGCATGAGTCTGAAATCTATAAAAAAGGACTGGTAGGGAGACACCTATTGGTCATTTTTCAAAGTGGAAAATTAAATAGAAAGAAGCATATTTTTTTTAATAACATGCTATTGGAAAGTTATTCTGCATACATTAATCTATAATATATCAAAAGTTTTTTTGATGAAAGGTACCCTTTAACACAGGGCATCACCGCGATCGGTGATGTCCTGTATTAGCCGCGGGTCCCGGCCGTTGATGGCCGCCGGGACCGACCCGATATGACGCGGGGTCACCGCGTGACCCCGCGGGAGGCGGCGAAGGACGTAAATATACGTCCTTCGTCGTTAAGGGGTTAACCAGTTCATAACCTGCAGAACCAACTACGACGTCAACATCCTATTTTGCCTGTGTGAATTCATATATGTGGGTAAAACTATTAGGAGCCTATTCATACGTCTGAGAGAGCATCTAAGGTCCATTCATACTGGCAAAGGTGCTCCCAGGCTTATTTCCCACGTTCAGGCTTAGAAAAGATTGAACGTCCAAAAAAAATGGAGGTGATCGCTACAAAATACTGCTACAGTGTGAGGCAAGATGGATCCTCAGACTGGAAACCCTGGGGCCGACGGGTCTTAATGACCGCAATGAACTCAGATCATTTTTATAATTGGTTTTACTTTGTTTTGCACCGTTGCTTGTATTTGTTTAGCTGTCTCCATAGTAACCCTATGATTGTCTATTTAATACTCACCTGTGAGCGGCGGCGCATATCGTCAGCCCGAGGAAGTGCGCTTGGGCACAGGAAACAGTGTCGCTGTGAGGCCGCTGCTCTGTTTCTACCCGCTGTTCATTTGTATGCTGCTTGTGAATAAATATCCCTTCAAGCAAGTTTGCACAGGGTAAGTGCATCCTTCTACTACCTTTATTATATGCTATTAGACTCTACATCATTGGGAGTGCACCCCCTGTTTGGTATCCACTGAGAGCAGCTGGTGTCTACTAGTTGAGTGGGCGTTGGTTTCGGCAGCAGGACTCTTCTGTTTCTATAAGGGACTTGGGCTGAGATGGAAAGGATGACAACCAGACTGAAAAAAGGAGATTTTTGTTTACTTACCGTAAAATCTCTCTCGAAGGATCCATTGGGGGACACAGACAGTGGGTGTATGCTGCTGTCTCTAGGAGGTGTGACACTATGGTAATAAAAAAAAGTCGGCTCCTCCCAGCAGGATATACCCGCCTTCAGGCTCTGAGTTTATCAGTTTAAGTTCCAGAGCAATAGGAGAAAACCAACAGGTCAAAGAAAAACCCAAAACTGTCCGAGAACCAGAAGAAAAAAACATAACTGAACACACCCTCGGACAGAGAACCAAAGGAAATCCCAAAAAGGGCGGGAGCTGTGTCCCCCAATGGATCCTTCGAGAAAGAGATTTTACGGTAAGTAGACAAAAATCTCCTTTTCTCTATCGGCTCCATTGGGGGACACAGACCGTGGGACGTACCAAAGCCGTCCCTTGGGTGGGCAGATAAGCAGTCAGGCAGACGGCCGAACCACTGCCGCCTGCAACACTTTACGACCCAGACTAGCATCAGCCAAGGCGAAAGTATGAACTCGGTAAAACCTCGAGAAAGTGTGCAAAGACGACCAGGTAGCCTTGCAAATCTGCGAGGCTGAGGCTCTATTCTGGAGAGCCCAGGATGCCCCAACAGAACGGGTAGAATGAGCCACAACCCTGAAAGGTGGAATCTTCCCCTTACAGTGATAGGCTTCCGAAATGGCAGACCGAATCCACCGAGAAATGGTGGCCTTGGAAGCAGGTTGTCCCTTGCGACGACCTTCCGTAAGGATGAAAAAGGTATCACACTGACGAAACGAAGAATTGATGGAAAGATAAGACCAAACAGCCCGAACTACATCAAGCTTGTGTAGTAAGCGCTCCTTAGGATGAGAAGGAGCAGGACAAAAGGACGGAAGGACAATGTCCTCATTGAGGTGAAAGGCCGAGACCCCCTTAGGCAAAAAGGCATGATCTGGCCGGAAAACAACCTTATCCTGGTGGATCACCAGAAACTGAGAACGGCCACTTTCCAAGAAAGGAGGCGGAGAGACACCTCTCTAAGGGGCTCAAAGGGTGCACCCTGGAGGGCACTCAGAACAAAATTCAAGTCCCAAGGGGGAGAGGGTGACCGATAAGGAGGAACAGCGTGCGCCACTCCTTGAAGGAAGGTCCGGACATGAGAATTAGAAGCCAGGGGCCTCTGAAAAAGAACAGCAATGGCCAAAACCTGACATTTAAGAGAACTGAGAGACAACCCCAGTTCCAACCCCGACTGCAAAAAGGAGAGAAGACGGGGAACCGAGAAGGTTACCAGGGAGAAGTCCTGAGCTTCACACCAACGAAAATAAGACCGCCAAGTACGGTGGTAAATTCTTGCAGAGGAGGGCTTACGAGCCTTGAGCATGGTGTGAATGACTTGGGAAGAGAACCCGCGGGCCCTCAAAACCGCGGTCTCAACCGCCACGCCGTCAAATGCAGCGACTGTAAATTGGGGTGGCAAAGAGGACTCTGAGAAAGTAGGTCCGGGCGGAGCAGAAGGCGCAGTGGAGCGTCGTCCAAGAGCCTGACTACGTCGGCATACCCCGACCTTCGGGGCCAATCTGGAGCTACCAGAATGGCGGGGACGTCCTCTGCCTTGAGCTTCCTCAGCACCCTGGGAAGGAGCAGAAGAGGAGGGAACAGATAGGGTAGGGCAAACCCCGCCCAAGGAATCACTAGGGCATCCACGGCCAGAGCCTGAGGGTCCCGGGACTTTGACACAAAAGGAAGGATCTTCCGATTGTGCCGGGACGCGAAGAGGTCCACGTCCGGAGTGCCCCAGAGGTCACAGAGCTGCGCGAAGACCTCCGGATGTAGAGACCACTCGCTGGGGTCGGGTGAGGACCGACTGAGGAAGTCCGCTTCCCAGTTGAGCACTCCCGGGAATGTGAATCGCCGAAATGGCCGGAACCTTGCTCTCCAAACCAGGTGAGAATCTTGGTCACCTCGGCCATGGCTGCCGAGCTTCGAGTGCCGCCCTGTCGATTTATGTACACCATGGCCGTGGCGTTGTCCGACTGAACACGGACAGGACGGGACTGAAGACGGGACTCCCAATGAAGAAGACAAAGAAGAATTGCCCGTAATTCCAATATGTTTATCGGAAGAAGGGTCTCCTGGGAAGACCAGAGTCCCTGAACCGTCCAATCCCTGAACACGCCGCCCCAGCCTGACAGGCTGGCATCCGTTGTAACAACCTGCCAGTGAAGGGGAAGAAACGACCGCCATTGGAGAAGAAGTGGGGAGCGGAGCCACCAGAGCAGAGACTGACTGACTCTGTGAGGGAGAACAATCTGACGATCGAGGGACAGAGGAGACCTGTTCCATCGAGAGAAAATCGCCAGTTGAAGGAGGCGGTAATGAAGCTGGGCAAAGGGTACGGCCTCCATAGTTGCCACCATCTGACCCAGGACTTCCATATAAGTGCGGATGGAGACGACCCGAGGAGCCGTGGCTAGAAAGAAGGGGAGGGCTACGAATTGAAAGTGCCCCTCAGGGACCGCAAAGCGGATGATGGCCTGGAAATATTGGCACATGGAGGTAGGCATCCTTGATGTCCACCGAGGAAAGGAACTCCCCTTGTTCCAGGGATGCCACCACCGAACGGAGAGATTCCATTCGGAAGTGGCGGATGAGAAGGTGACTGTTGAGACACTTGAGGTCTAGGATTGGTCACACAGAACAGTCCTTCTTGGGGACCACAAAAAGATTTGAATAGAAACCCCGAAACCGTTCCCCCTGGAACGATAACGATAACCCCCTGGAGAAGCAGAGACTGGAGAGTCGCTCAAAATTGCTTCGCCAGAGGAGGAGACCAGGGGGCCCAGGATCGGAAAAAAGCGATCTCTCGGAAGGCAGGCGAATTTGATTTGGTAACCGTTGGACACCACGTCCCTGACCCAAGAGTCCTGAATGTGAGAGGTCCAGATGTCTCGAAAAAGCAAGAGACGACCTCCCACCGAGAAGAAACTGCGGGTGGGGAACTCCCTTCATGCAGAAGTGGGTTTGCGGTTGCCCGATTTGGGCGCAAAACGGCCGGACTGGTTGGAGTCAGACTTCCAAGACGGGCGGGCCCGGAACGAAGGAGCCTTCTTGTCCCGGCAGGGCGCCTGCCCGGACCCTTTACTGAAGCCAGAGGTCTGAAAGGACCGAAAGGAAAAAGGACTTCCTTTGGGAAGTAGGGCGAGCCTTATTTTGAGGTAACAAGGAACTCTTACCTCCCGTTGCTTAAGAGATAATCTCATCAAGGCGTTTGAAAAAAGACAGCCATCCGTAAAGGGAAGCTCAGTGAGAGACCTCTTGGAGAGCCGCTAGGTGACCCACAGCAAAGGCAGAACAATGGGCTGACTGCATGGAAGCTGCGCACAGAAAGTCCCCAGCTTTAGAGCATTGGAGAGCCAGAGCAGATAGATCCTCTGGGGGGGGGGTTCCGGTAAAACATCCTGATGGACCTTTTGGCACCACTCCGACAGGGCCTTGGACACCCATGTCGAGGCGAAGATGGGAAGAAGAAAAGAGCCAGCTGCTTCAGAAGCAAACTTCGCTAAGGATTCTACCTTCTTGTCCGTGGGATCCTTGAAGGCAGCGGCATCTGCCAGAGGCAGTGTAGTCGCCTTAGAGATCCGGGAGATTGGTGGATCCACTGAGGGAGGGGAAACCACCTTAATGACAAAGTCCTTGTCAAATGGATAACGTTCTTGAATTGTCTTGATTCCCGGGAACCTCTTGTCTGGATGTTTCCATGCAGATTCCAGAATGTCGTCAAAGTCAGCGTGAGAGCTGAACCTTTCAGGTGCTGGCTTAGAACGATGAAAGGATACTCCTGGATTGACATCCGAAGATCCTGGGTCCTCTAAGTGAAAGGTGTCTCATATCACCAATGAGTTCACCGTTGCAATTAAGTCCGAGCGGTCCTCTGAGTCAGATGCTAGCTCGGAAGCCTCGTCCACCAGTTCACAAGGGGAATGTGAATGAGTAGAGGCAGTCCTGGAGGGGGCGACCCTGACCAGGTACGCGGCTCTGGCGTGGCAGAGCGGCGACTCCGAGAACGTCCTCTGGAGAAGCAACGTTTGTGCCCAGATGACAGGGGGGGCAGGACCCATGAGGGGAACGCTCACGTCTATCTGAAGACTCAATGGAAGAGTCAGACGAGGCACCCCTAGTACGCTTGTGAGAGCGTGAAGTATGTGGAGACGAGAAGCGGGCCCTCTCAGAGGTCCTGCACAGGGAAGACTCCTTCAAGGCGGACACCACTTCCCGGGAGGCCTCGGCACCGAACGGGAGACCTGGGTCAAGTCAGCCATATACTGGGTCAGGGAAGAAACCCAGGCTGGTGGAGCGGCTGAACCCACCGACACCGAAAGGGCATCAGGGGGTACCAGGGAATCTGGGGGAGCAGTGGAGCAGGCAGGGCAAGTGGGCTCAGCAGAGCCAGACATCTTGGTATTACAGTGCTGACAGACAAAATAAGTCACTTAAGTTCCAGGTTTCTGTTTAGAGGGAGGAACAGCTCTGGGTACAGACATAATGTGGGAAAAAGACAGGAACTTTCTCACCCTAGTCTGTGTCCCCTGTCAGATGCAGTGAGGAGAACTCGCTCCATGTAGGTAGAGTGAAGGAACAGGCCAGCCAATAGGAAGATAGGGGCGTGCCTGAAGCAAGGCACTAACTAACTGACCCCTTCTCACTGAAAATCGCGCCCACGACGCTGATTGGAGGCTGCTTCGCGCCTCAGAGCTCCCAGCCCTGTGGACGGAGCTATAGACCGGCCGAGAAGAACTGTCATGGCGCCCGCTCCTTGTCCCGAGCGCACATGTCAGCCGCATATGCACGCGGGGAAATAGAGCTGGTGGCCTAACGCCGGCAGAGACTGCCGGAGAAAGTGAGAGTAAGCCGGCGCTGAAGCGCCCGGCTCGAAGCAGCGCCGCGGCTGTCAGCTGCATGTAAGGCACTGACGGCAAAGTGAAAGCAAGCCGGCGCTGAGAGCGCCCGGCCCATAACAGCACTGCGGCTGACAGCCGCATATAAGGTGCTGTGGACGTAGTCCCAAACACACACATAAAGTGAAGTGCCCCAGATATTACATGCCCCCTCAGGTGCCACTGCTCCCCCAGAATAAAAGTGCAGCCCCTGTATAAGCCAGCCCTATAGCCTGAAGGTGGGACAAAACAGGGGGTCTCCAGAGGTTGCCAGTCCGTACCTATGGAGAAAAAGAGGGGGGGGGGGGAAAGTACTTACCTCAGTCAGAAGAACTTACCTAATTGAGTCTTCAGTGAAGTCTTCAGTCAGCTTTAGTTACCTGCATCACGCCTGGCTGCTATGCGCGAGCGAGGCGAGCAGGGAAATAGGGGGACCCGGACCCATGAGGTACCAACCCAGGCGCTGACCGTAGGCGAGGGGGGTGAACAGCGCATATACGCAATGTCTGTGCCCCCTTACTCGCAATGGGGAAACAGGGAACCGGAATCCCTGAGTCCCCACATGAAAACAGAAAAGAAAAAGGAATAAAAAAACTAACACGTCCCTATACTAGGAAAAGAAAAAATCAGAAGACCTGGTCTCGAGAAATCCAGACCATGTCCACCTCCTTCAGACACTAAGCTTAAACTGATTAGCTGAGAACCTGAAGGCGGGTATATCCTGCTGGGAGGAGCAGACTTTTTTTTATTACCATAGTGTCACACCTCCTGGAGACAGCAGCATACACCCACGGTCTGTGTCCCCAAATGGAGCAGATAGAGAAATTACTTTTTAAAAGGCATTTGTAAATTGGAGACAACATAGGCACGTTGATGGCACAATTACTCAGCGATTAACAACCATTGTAGGGCTGCAGCTAATGATTATTTTAATAATCGATTAGTTGTCGATTTTATCGATTTATCGATTCATCGAAAAAAAATGTCAAAATGCCAAATTAAGGGGTTCAGCTGATTTTACTTGATGAATTATGTACAATGGCCATATTAAAAGTATTCTAGCACATGATGTGACCAAACAACAGCAATTTTTGCCTTTATTTTTAAGTTTACGCCGGTTGCTATACAGGGTCATTATTAATGATCCTGTGCAGAAACAAGCATAAATTTGATACTGCCGCATGGGTAACTGTCTGAACTATTAAAATAAAATGTTAAATGATTTACTAACATTTCATTTTAATAGTTCAGACAATTAGCCATGCGGCAGTATCAGATATGTAAAAATATTATATTTTTTTCTTTACGGTTTTTGTATAGCAATAGGAAAAGGTGGAGCGAATTTTTATTGGGGGGCGGTTTATTTACATTTAATTTGTTTTTACTTTACACTTTTTCTATAGCACACCTATACACATGGGAGTATTTACAGACTGCAGAGCATTGCACCCAACCAATGTCTGTAGTACAGACACTAGGATGCAATGCTCTGCACCCCCCCCATGTGTATAGCAGTGTATATGTACTACATACACACTGTTTTACCCATGGGGGTATGTGAAGAGCATTGCACCCTTGTGTCTGTACTACAGACACAAGGGTGGAATGCTCTGCACAAACCCCCACAGGTTAAGCGGTTTGCACTGCTTACCGATATACACATAGGGGTATATGCAGAGCGTTGCACCCTTGTGTCTGTAGTACAGACACTAGGATGCAATGCTCTGCACATACTACCTTGTGTATAGCAGTGTGCATGTAGTACACACTTACCCCCACGTTTATAGTAGTGTAAGTGTGTACTACATGCACACTGCTATACACATAGGGGTATGTGCAGAGCATTGCATCCTAGTGTCTGTAGATGACACTAGGGTGCAATGGTCTGCAGATACCCCCATGTGTAGCAGCCCCTCCAGTAGACGGCAGCCCCCACCCTTGTAGACAGCACTCACCTGCGGCTGTCCTCTGCCCCGTTCTCCCGTCTGCATCATGTCGTCCTATGGAGGAGCATGTGACATACACGTCACTCTGCTTCCTCCGTAGCGTTACTCTGGGTGCGGGGGAGGAGGTGGATTGACGTGTGGGTCACATGCTCCTACATGGGACGGGATGCTAACGGGAGAAGCAGGTATCTGTTTTGGGATTGGGGACACTGAATGAGTCCCCGATACCATGCAAATTGCTAGTATTGGCCCGATACTTCCATTCCCTGCCGCCGCCCGACATGTCCCTGCTGCTGCTCTACTTCTAGCGCAATTAGCGCAGGGCCGGGACATGTCTATTCTCTGCTGCTCATCTCCATCCTATACAGAGATGAGCAGCAAAGAATAGACATGTCCCGGCCCTGCGCTAATTGCGCTAGGAGTAGAGCAGCAGCAGGGACATGTCGGGCGGCAGCGGTGAATGAAGCCTTCAATGAATCGGGCGATTATTTTATAACGGGATTCGTCGACAATGAATCCCGTAATCGTATTTAATCGATTTTATCGATTAATCGTTGCAGCTCTAAGCCATTGCAAAAACATAATGGATAAAACTGGTTTAATGTATGACCGTCTGTCTAGGTAGAGGCTGACTTTTTGGGCTGTTTTTCTACTAACATCTTAGAAGTATGTTAGCACTGTATAAGTATGTTCTCAGTTTCATTGTACTTCTATGCTAAGAATGCTTAAAAAAAGTCTGTCCAAATTCCTCAATGGTCTGGCTGCTAAAACCTTGGCAATTGGATGTTCTGACCTTGGAAAGTGGAGGGGCCACCACACATTTTATATACAACAGAAGTGCAGAGGTGAGATTATGGATTACAGGACGCCTCAGAGAAACCTAAATCAGGCTTCTTTCAGAGGGCCATTATTTTAATGGGTACCTTTAATAAAGCTAGGTCCTAATAAGGAAAACGTTATTTGAAATGCAATTGGGATATCTGTAGCAGTACATAGTATCTGTGCATTTACATACTTGTATTCATCTTCAACCATGTTTTCAGGATCTGCTTGTTCCATTGCCTCTTCAAAGAACTGTTCCAAAGATGGCATAAACTCCCTATGATATAAAAGCAATATAAAGAATAAGTCAAAAGTCTTGTTAGTTGCAGTTTAATCATTTTAAAACATCATCTTGTTGTCTAAGAATAGGACTATACTTTTTCAGGGATTGTGCTTGGCTTCCCAAAGAAGAGTGTAGCATGTCTGAAGTATACACCAGCATTCCAACATATACAGAGTCCCAAAAGTAAAAATATATTTGGAAACAGACCAAATGTAGAATGCTACATTAAGTAAAGTGTCCACACTGTTGTATATTTTGGTGTAGCCATCTGTCAACATGATGTATACCACAGAAGTACTACGACACATTGTAAAATGTCTCACTGGCCACAAATTGACTAACACCACCAAAAAAGATGAACTGTGATAAAGGGTCAGAATGTCGGGTAATTCAAAATACTAATACAAATGTTTTTTTATTTTTTATTTTTTTGTGTGTATTTGTATTATTTTGAATTACCCGACATCCTTTATCCTTTATCACCGTTTATATTTTTTAGCAAAGATATATGCATAGGAGGAGATATCCAAGGACATGCTTGGGCTGTAAGAATTGTCAATTAGGGTAGCGCTGATATGCACTTTGTTCTGGTTGTGGAAATTCACAGGCATGCTTTAGTATGGTAAGTGAGACCTGTAGGAGCTCAGCACAGACAGGGTTAATGAGTTACTGCAGTTTCAAACTGTGAGCGATACTATTGTGTTACTACAGCCATTGTGGCTGATGTTTTTTGGGTGTGGTGCAGCTCCTCCTATCATACACAGGGGAGGACACATGCATACTTCCTCTGTGTACAAATGAGTGATGCTGCCAGCTGATCCACGACTCATCCGTACCAATGACCACAAGATAGTATGTATCTTACAGGCACAGAACAACACTTTGGGTGGAATAAGGAGTTTTTTTTGTGCTTACCGTAAAATCTCTCTCGTAGCCTTCATTGGGGGAACGCTTACAGATGGGTATATGCTCTTGCCACTAGGAGGCGCTGACACCAGCAAGAAAAATAGTCTGCTCCTCCCTGGCAGGATATACCCGCCCACTGGAAGTGAGTTAATCAGTTTTGTCGCAAAGCAGTACGAGAAGACAACCAAGACAGAAGTCCGAAGGACCCCGGAAAATGACCCTTAAAAGATTATTCGGACAAAAAAAAAAGTAAAAATCTGGGTGGGTGCGGTGTCCCCCAATGAAAGCTACGAGAAAGATTTTACGGTAAGCACAAAAAAATAAAAATAAACAAAAAATAATGCTCTTCATTGGGGGACACCTTACTGATGGGACGTCCCAAGCAGTCCCCTAGGGTGGGAATAACAACCACTAGAAAAAAAGGAAACATTCAGAGACCGAACCCACTCGTCTGTAAGGCCCGCGGACTAGATCTCAGGCCAGAGACAACCGAGGCCCAGAAACTAAGCTCCCGGAAGATCCCCCCAACCCTGGAGATGGGCTTGGACACAAAGGAAAAGGACCGTCGTATGCAGAGACTAAGTCTACGGTCTATAAATAGAGACAAGAAAAAAGGTAGACTAGGAAGCCAGCCAGGCCAGAATATCCTGGGAGAGGGTAGAAATCAACCCCAAGGAACACAGAACTAGACAAAGGGAAAGCTCGGCTGGAAAACAAAAATGGAAAAGGGCATAACAAGAGAACCCATCCAGAGGTGACCGATTCAAGAGAACATGGCAGAAAAAAACACCAGGAAGAGCAGCGTACGCCTGGGCAGAAAGTGAGCTCTGAAGGTGGAAACCAGAACAATACTGGAAAAAAGAAAGAGGGAAACTGGCTCTTGAGAGGGCTGGAGCATTAGAGCAATGATCCAAACATCTGGAGACCCAAAACCCCTGTCCCAGGGGCCCGCCATGAGCACCCAAGAAGGCAAAAGTAGCTCGAAAGGTGTAATCCGGATAACCCGAACACCCCCCATCCCGGGAGTACATGGGCCCCGAAGGAGACAGACATGAGAACTGGAGGTTCCAGAGTCAACTGGAAGACATACACTGAAGTATAAACAGCCAAGAAGGAGCTGAGGACCCTAACAGAAGCATCCCAGAAAACCAAAGCGGCCAACATGGGAAGTTGGAGGTGCCTGCAGCTCCTGGAAGACTTGTACTGGAAGGGGAAGGAAACCAAACGGCAGCGACACGCCTCGGGAGACAAACTTTCGTGTCGAGACAAGCAGAAGTGTGGTAGAGAAAGACTGCCCACAATGGAATCGCGAAGACCCAAAGAACTAGGTGGGCCAACCCAAAAAGGCAGGCACGCCACAGCAGTCTAGGATAGTATCCAATACAAGGACTAACCAGTGTTGAACCCTAGCGTTCCGAGGAGACCCGAGCACACCAAAGCAACATCCCAAAAGTGAACCCAGCAGAGACCCCCCCGGTACGGGGCACAGGGAGGTCACTCTAGGAGACTGTGGTGTCAGTTTCGCACAATCGACACAGTCAAGGAGAAATCCCAGGGAGATTGCGTCAAGGGATGAGGCAGGACCCAAACAACAGGCAGTGGCTAGACTGGCTGATGCCGAGCCATATATGAGTGTGGAAACTCCTCCAACAGTGGAGAGTGCCAAGGTTGCAGGATCAGCAGTAGAGAACCAAAAAAATAAAAATAAAAAACAGGAGGAGAACAAGAGAGCTCCATTTAAGCAGAAGATAGCGCTCAGCGGAAGCCCCCTAGCGGAGGGGAAAAACAAAGGGTGGTTGAGAGGAAAAAAAAAAAACGCCACCGACCACGCCAGCCCCTGATCCCCGTAACCCCTGTGAAGAAGGGAATTGACAAGTGTGCAAGGCACCGTCGAAGAAGGGAAATGCTGCCCTATGGCAACAGGACAAAATACTGGGTAGACTTAGTCCCCCAGGATCCCTACGACAACATACAGAGATATGAAGGGATCGGAATCCTGGAAACAGGAGATGGGCAAGGAACCAAGCCATGGCTACAAATGCGAGTAAGACACACACGAACACATCAACCAACAGCGTTGAGTGGAACACCCCAACAGGTTGAAACCCCAGACCAGATGGGTGCCAACTGAGCCATCCTAGACATGTCAAAGGCATCAGAGCAGACGACTGAGCCACCCTGCACAGGAAACCAGGAAGATACCCGGAGGCAGAGGGGGGGCCTGAACTGACTATGTTGCCCCAACAGGCCCCCTGCCAGAACAGAGGTGCTCAACCGCAGGACTCCTGAACAAGACCACAGGAAGGCCCGAGGCACACCACACAGAGCAGAAGGGAGGGCTGACTCTACATATGCAGAGGACCTAGCATACGTAGGGACACAGACATTGTTACCTCCCGATAGGAGAGGGGAACCAAACTGCAGACACAAAAGGAAACTGCAGACATCCCAAAGTCCGGCAGAATGGAAAACACACAGCACCCAATGGTGTGTCACCATCAGGTCCCTAGCAGATCAACGTGGCACTCCTAGAAAGGGGGAACAGAGAGTGCCACTGTAGCCATGAAAAGCCATGGAACCTGCAGGAAACGCCCACGCCCCAGCTCCTAATGGTGCTACACCCCTGGAGTGCAGTCACAGATGCATGTGGGGCAGGAAATAGGCAGACCCAGAAGAGGTCCCCTGAACCAAAAGGCACAGTTTGTTGAACTTTCCACGGAAGCTACAGGAATGGGGGAGGTGACCTGGTGGATTTGAAAGTCATGCAGACACAGTCTGGCTACCTGGCATAGCAACCATGGTCACACCGGGTCCCGCATCCAGAACCACACACCAAAAGTGGGCTGCTAGCCTTGAGCCATGAGAGCGGCAGGTAGAGCTGGACGGTATGACCAAAAATGTGTATCACAGTATTTTTGTAACTTATGAGGGTTCCACTGTATATAACGGTATTTCTTTCATCCCCCCCCCCAATCATGTGACCCGCGAGCACTGTTCTGCTCACCCCTCCCCCCCAAATCATGTTACCCGCCAGCGCTGTTCTGCCCCCCCCCCCCCCCAATTAATTATCAGCCCAGCGGGGTACTACTCACATATGTCAACCACAAGCACTGCCCTCCTCCTCTTTGTTGCGGGTCACCGTCGCTGGAACTCTATACTGTACGCCAGTGGTCTCCAACTTGCGGACCTCCAGATGTTGCAAAACTACAACTCCCAGCATGCTGGGAGTTGTAGTTTTGGAACAGCTGGAGGTCTGCAGGTTTGAGACCACTGCTGTACGCTGTATCCCTATGCCCGGGCTGCAAAAGATAAACAAAATAAACTTTAACTTACCTACGTCAGCCTTATGCTGGGGACGGGAACGTCGGACAGTCGTCAGCCTATCACCGGCCGCAGCGACGTTCTGCCCCGGCCAGTGATAGGCTGAGCCCACTGTTATGTAAGAAGCCGGCTGGCTGTCCGGGCATGCTGGGAGTTGTAGTTTTGCAACATCTGGAGGTCCGCAGGTTGGAGACCACTGGCGTACAGTATAGAGTTCCAGCGACGGTGGCCCGCAACAAAGAGGAGGAGGGCAGTGCTTGTGGATGACATATGTGAGTAGTATCCCGCTGGGCTGATAATTAATTGGGGGGGGGGGGGGAGCAGAACAGCGCTGGCGGGTCACATATGATTAGTTCCCCGATGTGGGGGCAGCGCAGCGGGCTGATAATTCATTCATTCCCGAGGGGAGGGGCCAAACCGGTATTGCGGTATGGGAAAAATTCATATCGTGCAGCACAAAAATTTCGGTATTCGGTATGAACCGGTATACCGCCCAGTCCTAGCGGCAGGCATGTGGAGAGGGAACTGGTAAATTAGGAAACCCCACGAAGAAGCTTGTGGCGCATGGGGAGACCCACTGGGAATGACACCTAAGCAGTGGGTTACCAGAACTTCCACCACACAGTGGGAAGTGTATGGTATTTGACCAGATGTAGCAGGAAACTACTGAGACAGCCCTCCAACTGACAGGTGGAGGATTCCCGAGTACACAGGAACACTTCTTTGAAACCTCCCACAGACAGAGGGGCACAGGAGTGCGGCCAAACTTATAGGCGACCCAGTGGTGTAGGAGACCCTGCAGATGAAGACTGGCTGACTGACAGCAGACCCTTGCCTGCAGGAACCCTTACAGTTGCACGCGGCAGCCCAGAGATGGGAGACTGACAGCAGAGGACACTATGTAGACAACAGTCTGGCGTAATAAGTGCCCCTCCAAGCGCTGGGGATAAGGGGACATAGTCAGATAGCAATAACTTGGCCCCTTGATGCATGTGGAAAAGCAGTGAAGCCAAGAAACCATGAATAGAATCCCAGTCACCCTGGGAGATAGGGGGAAGCTTAGGAGCCGTGGATGGTATCCCCTTCGCCCAGCATAGGGTCCACAGGACATGCCAGGTCCCTTCACCGGACACTGCGCACTAGCAGTGAGGTACCGGAACTGCAGCCATAGATACTTCAGCCCTTGGAGAAATGACAGGCGGCAAAGAAAACCATGCAGATCACTGTCTGGCTTACTGGTATGGGTCCATGTAGACAACGGTGCACTCCAGCGGTCACATCGCACTAGTAGTGGGGTACCGGAATAGCAGCCGCGGATGTGGCATCCTGTGGAGAAGGGAGTAATGTATGTACACATCAAGAACACCTGCGGACACGGCAAACATGTCCTGACAACCGGTGGTAGAGGAGAAACAGACCTGACTGTAACCCCGGTATACTTCCAAGGAATCATGAAATCCCTGGCATGACCCGCCACAGCGAGTCACGTATGTATCCAACAGAGAGAGAAACCTGGCGAAAGCAGGAATGCCAGAGGCATACCTCCACTGACTCAATGCAGTGTGTCATATCCGGACCCATACAGGGTGATGAAGACAGGAAGGAGGGCCCCCCTATACCCAGAAAAAAAAAAAGGGGGCCCAACAGATATTTTTTGTTGTATGGTACCCAAAAATACCACCAAAGTGGGACAATGCATGGGGCGATGGAAGCAAGCTTCCACATGGGCCATCATACTGAAAAACCCATGTACTATATGGTCCCCGGATAGGGAAAGTATCAGATATTAAACTGACAAGAACCCACACTGTACTTGATCTTAGTCAATAGGCTGGAAGCGATAGACAGCACGGGCTTAGGCTGCAATTTTGTGTCCCCAGAGGGTGCATGGAAAAGAAGAAGGCACAATCTAATTATAGGCCACAAGAGGGCACCAACCACCACTAAATGGCCGTAAAGACCAGCAAAAGAGATTCACTTTATTAAAAATGTAATTATCCATTTATATATTTATTATATATTATATAGGGAGAGAAAGGAAGGGGGGGCTATGCCCACTCCCCCACCTCCAAAGAAGCAACAGCCAGGGTGGGGAATAGAACCCCACTTACTAATGTAAGGAGGGACGGAGATATATAGCGAGACCCCGTCAGCAACACGCTCAACGGCACCTGTGAGGGGAAGGATGGCAGAGCTATGTCTTCCCCTCACCAGAAAGGCCAGAGAGGAGATAGACGGGTCCCGCTCTGAAGGAGGAAGGACGGGGGAGGAGCAGAGCTGAGAGTCCCAGTCTGTCCGGGCAGGAGAGCAGCGGTGCCCGCCGGCTAGAAGACTACGGCCCCAAACCAGGGAGTCAGAGGACGGATACAGCCTCTGACATCCCTGGTAGAAATAAAGACCCCTGCAGCGCGCCAGACCGGAGAGCTCGCTGCGGGGAGGAGAGGGGCGGAGCTAAGCTCTGTAAGGAGAGTCACAGATCCTCCCCTGTCAGCACTCTGAAAGCAGCACCGCCCGAGCAGGGAGAGAGTCTCCCTACAGTTGAACTCCAGGTTCCCGCTCTGAACTCGGGAAGAAGGCGGGGTTGAGCTACCTTCTGCCATTATGGCTCCCGCCGCACCTGAGGAGCTGAAGCTGTGACCGTGGCGCAATAAGTACAGGGAGCTGCCGCAAAAGCCGGCAGCTACCCTGGACATAAGAGACAGGAGAGACTTGCAGTGAGAGCCCAGACCCCATTAAAGATCGGGCCAATGACCCCCTAAAACTGCCCAATAAGACACCTTTCGTAGTTCAGCCCGCTTTCTCAAGCCACTTTAGCTTGAGAAAGCGGGCTGAACAGCAAAAGGAGCGCTGCCTCGTCTCGGCCGGTCAGTCAGCTAATGCTGACCGCATCTCTCTAACCCCACTTGGAAATGTTTTAAAAGGAGTTATCGAATAAAGTGGATGTTTTATTTTACCGGGTGAGTGCGATCTTTTTTCTACTAAGTGTCATATTTGCTACAGTTTATCCACGGATCTGCACCCCCAGATAGTCACTTATCTACATATCCTTGTGCTACATATTATCTATTCATATACCCTACTACCCTCATTTTTAACTCCTAGCAGCCCAGCAATAGTGCCGTATCATACTACGGTTTTAGGTCCGGTCAGGAAACCACATACGGGTCAAAACTGAGCAGACCGGAGTCACCGTTTGACTCTGGTCGGGTCTTTAAAGTAAATGGAGTCACGGGCTGATCCGATCGGGGTTACGGGAGCATCCGGTTTGCCCCTCCCCTGCCGGATCCGGCACCCGTATGTACAAAACGTGGTGTGAATGCACCCTAACATGTCTAAGTGAAGTGGGCAGTATCATTGGAACTTTGATCATTGAATGTCTAGGACATGTCAAACGTTTTTCCCAAGTGACAGTACCTATTTAACTCTAGAAAACTATAAGAAAGGTTTAAATGTTAAATCATGCCACTGCCTGGTTAACATGCCCATGGACTTGTAAGCTGGCAGCAGCACGAGCACACATCTGACAGAAAGGTATAAATGCTTCCTCACCTGGTTTCTGACTTGCAGGCTTCTATGTTGTCAGGACACAGATTCCACAGCCTGGTTAACTCCTCACTGAAAAGACATTCTCATTTTAGAATCAAGTTATCTGCTCATCACCATGTCTGCTTTATATAGATTTAAAGCTCAATAGTATTCTCAGAACAAATAGTTACTGTGATGCAATTGCTTTCAGAAGCAAGCGACAACTCAATAAAGCAGAAGCAAAGATATCTTGGCTCTTACTTTCCCATTAGGATCTTTTTGTTTGAACCCTTGCCTAGAAAGTCTTCAGGGCCTTGCCGTTTTCGTGCCATTTTCAATTGTTTGTTGTCAGGTTGCCTAACGTGAAAAGTAACAAACAAACACTAAATAACAAATTACACAGATATTTATGAAATGAATCATGCATATTTTATGGAAAGTGCTAACAAAGAACATATACTAAATCTAAATTAAATACGAAACTCCCAAGTTAAGTTCCTGTGCAAATTAAACTATAGTCCATACCTTTCTTTCACAAAACTGGGGCAACCTTCATTCTTCCAAGAGTTCCAGTTTTCTTCTGTGTTAAGTATGTGCTGAAAATGAAGTTTCAGACATGAAGTCCCACAATGTGATCTGTCAGCTTGTATTGTTCTTGCACCATCTATCGCTTACCTCAATTGTTTTAGAAAATTTGTCCCCAGCAGATGGAGTTTCACACAGTAACTGGAATAAAGAGGGTAAGACATATCAGCAATAATCTTACAGTTCAATACAGAATACTGTTAAATAAACTGCACAAACCTGGTAAACAAGTTTGGTGGTGTTCTCAATCCACAAAGACTGATCATCCATCAAGACATAGTTTGAGCTGAAATATATAAAAAAATATTTTTTGTTTTTTTGTTTTCTACTAGGTGTAGGCTGCTTTTAGAACACTTTGGTGGGAAAAGTCGATTAAAAAAAAATAATTTTTATTTTTTTTCTATGTAATAAGTTTATTTGGTGCAGTTTTTGTGGATTTGTTTTCAAAATAAGTTTAAGTACATGCAGCTGCCCTCGACCACTGTGGAGCGCAGCAGGTGATGCCTTGAACAGGCTCAACCAAATGAACACAGATAAATGGAGTCCAATAGAAATGCATTGATCTGTATGAGGAATCTAAATGATTCCTCCTAAAAAAGTGTATTTTAAAGAAAAAAAGTTAAATAAAAGTTTAAAAACACCCATTAACCCCTTCCAAGTTCATATCACCCCCCTTTTCCATATAAAAATATGTAAACATAATAAAAATAAACATACCTGGCATTGGCACGTGCGTAATTGTCCAAACTATTAAAAAATAACATTTTATATCCCGTACAGTAAATGGCGTTAACGTAAAAAAATACCACATCACAGAATTGCGTTTATAACATCATATCCCAGAAAAAATGAAGTTAAAGTGTTAAAAAGTCTGATCAATACCAAATTGGTACCGATACAAACAGTATATTACGACCCAAAAAATGAGCCCTCATACAGCCCAGTATACGGAAAAATAAATATGTTATAGGGGTCAGGATATTTTTTTAAAAATAATTAATTATTAAAACATGAAGGAAACAAAACAAATTTGATATTGGTGTAATCAGGCTGACCTAAAGTAATAAATCAATAATAATATGTAAAATAAATCAAAATAATATGCAAGTTTGACCACAAGGTGAATGTCGGAAAAAAGAAAAACCCCAAATTTGCATTTTTTTCGATTTCACCTCGCAAATTTTCTTTTGTTTCAGAGCATAAGCTATGGAAAAATGAAAGGTGTCATTACAAAGTATACTCATATGGGTCGGTTGATGGAAAAATAAGTTATGGCTGTTACAGGGCAAGGAGGAAAAAACAAAAGTGCAGAGACTAATAAAGACCTTATTTACAGACTATTCTGGTTGAAATTATTTGATCTACCAGGACAAGTGGATTTTATTGAGGACAAGTAGATTGTGCTCCGCTTTAGTCCCTTGGACAAGTAGTTTTTTTTTTCCACACCCCTGTGTATGTTCCCAAATAACTTCCGTACGGCTGAAGATATTTCAATAATACCTGGAAAACATATTTCTTGTATGTCAAATAAGAAGATATGATAGTTAAATTAACCCTTACCTACACCCTTATATAAAAGATGGGTTTTTGTTTCAAGTCCCATGCAAGTATATGGGACTTCCAGTACCTTACTCCATAAGCTCCGCTCTGCATCTCCTGGTGAATGTGTCAATCCGGCTTTCAAGCCACACCCCATCTCACAAAGACATGCCCACATTTAAGCCCCATCCCTTTTATTATCTACCCTTTTTGTGCATCGGTCTTGCTTGCAAATCCCGCCCAGTCCCACAAAGCCATGTCCCCTTCTATTTTCAGCTTACAATATCTTCATCACAAATCAGTCCCACCTGAAGACGGGATGGGAGGACGGGATGGGAAGACGGGATGGGAAGACGGGATGGGAGGTAGAGATATGATGACGGGATAGGAGGACAGATATGACAACGATATAAGAGGATGGGAAATTAGGTCAAAAGCTTCCTCCTTTGTTGATTTTCCTTCCCAACAAGGATTAGGAAGGAAAAACCAGACAATGCCAGGTACTCAGCTAGTACATTATAAAACTTGCTCAAGTTTTAGATTTATAATGGTTCTGAAAGAACAGTTTGGTTTGGACACTACAAACATGTGAAAGTAGTGAACCTGACCTTGTTCTATATGAAAACCTGAATAATTGCTCCTAAAGAAAGCAGATCTTTCATCCTAATCCAAATACACTTGTTTCATTTTTCTGATCCTATTATTGAAATGCAGAATCTTGGAGGAGACAGGAAGGCAAATTCTATTCTGTACTCACACTGGGTGGTGTTCAGAATGAATTTGTTTTTGTGATATTCACCCACTGGAGACAGAATAGAGAAGGCATTCCTCCTACCTGAAGACTGTCACAGTTTTTCATTAGGGGGAGAGTTGGGATTAAGCAGAAACTCTCTGCCTCTGGCTCCCACTTTTCTTTTATATTTATTGTATTTACATTTTTTTTTCTTTTTATAAAAAGGAAAGAAAATTACTTAGTTCTGGGGTTTTTCTTCTCCGGAAAACCATTTTTTTTTATCCACAGCCTTCTCTTGAATTTTGTCCAGCACTAAGTTACCCTGGAAGGGGATGGCATAAATTATTTTTTTAAAGTGGTATCACTCTGCCAACTTTTAAGCCATAATGTTGCCGATTTAGCTTAGGTCCTAAATCCACTCAGTAACCAGAAAAGCAGTGACTAAATTAAAGGGGTACTCCAGTTGAAATTTATTTTTTATTTTTTTAAATCAACTGGTGCCAGAAAGTTGACCAGATTTATAAATTACTTCTATTTAAAAATCTTAATCCTTCCAGTTCTTATCAGCTGCTGTATGTTCCACAGGAAGTTCTTTTCCTATTAAATGTATTTTCTGTCTGACCACAGTGCTCTCTGCTGACTCCTCAGTCCGTATCAGGAACTGTCGGAGCAGGAGAGGTTTGCTATGAGGATTTTTTCCTGCTCCAGATAGTTTCTGACATGGATAGATGTGTTGAGCATACAGCAGCTGATAAGTACTGAAAGGGTTAATATTTTTAAATAGAAGTAATTTACAAATCTGTTTAACTTTCTGCCGCCAGTTGATTAAAAATGTGTTTTCCACTGAAGTTCCCCTTTAAGAAGAACATGTAACCAAATAAACTGTTCTAAACTCACTCAGGATATATGTTCCTTAAAGGGGTATTCCAGGCAAAAAAACTTTTTTTTATATATCAACTGGCTCCGGAAAGTTAAACAGATTTGTAAATTACTTCTATTAAAAAATCTTACTCCTTCCAATAGTTATTAGCTTCTGAAGTTTTCTGTCTAACTGCTCAATGATTATGTCACGTCCTGGGAGTTGTGCATGATGGGAAAATATCCCCATAGGAGCTGCACAGCTCCTGGGACGTGAGTCATCAGAAAGCAGTTAGACAGAAAACAGCAACTCAACTTCAGAAGCTAATAACTAGTGGAAGAATTAAGATTTTTTAATAGAAGTAATTCACAAATCTTTTTAACTTTCCGGAGCCAGTTGATATAAAAAAAAGTTTTGGCCTGGAATACCCCTTTAACTACTCCTAACACCCCTCTAGCCCTTAAAAAAAATTCAGAGCTTTAAAAAGCTCTGTATCTTACCTTTATTCTTGCTCAAATAGTGCAATTCCACAGCAGGAGAAAGTAGGAGTTTCCCAGCAGGCATGACATCACTGAAGCCTGCTGGGGGACCACTTCCGCCCTCACATGGTTGCAGTGTTGTAATGGATAGAAGACCTCAGGCTCTGTGTATATTTCAGTCTGTGTTGCTATCAGTGAGGCTCTCCTGCAGCCTTCAGTCTGAGCAGCTTTCTGTGAGAATCTGTCGAGCTTTCACTTTCTGTGCAGCTGTCAATCAAGCTCAGTGCAGAGAAACACTTCCTAAGTTTGGACTCCTGCCAGGCCGGGAGGAGACCAAACTCACTGTATTAATTGTGGCAGGGAACAGAACAGAGCCACCTAGTGGCCGTTTTATTATATTCCATTGCAAAACACACTGTATTTTTCGCTGTATAAGAAGCACTTTTTCTTCCCCAAAACTGGGGGGGAAAAGTCGGTGCGTCTTATAAGACGAATACACCCCTATCGCGGCGGTCCCTGTGGCCATCAACGGCCGGGACCCGCGGCTAATACAGGACATCACCGATCGCGGTGATGCCCTGTATTAACCCTTCAGACGCGGCGATCAAAGCTGACCGCCGTGTCTGAAGGGAAAGGGACACTAACCCGGCTGTTCAGTCGGGCTGTTCGGGACCGCCGCAATTTCACCGCGGCGGTCCCAAACAGCCAGACTGAATAGCCGGGTTAGTGCTTACAGGACACCGGATGACACCGGGAGGGACCTTACTTGCCTCCTCGATGTCTTCTCCGTTCAAGGATCCCCTGTATGGCCGGCGCTCTCTTTCCTCGTCATCACGTCGTCGCGTACGTGCATAACGACGGGACGGCGGTGACTGAGAGCGAGGATACCCGGCCGGCAGCAGAGATGTTCCGGAGCGACGGGGACACAGTGACAGTGATGGAGGGCGACATCCAGGGCAGCGGTGACGGGTCCGGAGCGGCGGGGACACGTGAGTATTACCTCCTATGCAGTGGTCTTCAATCTGCGGACCTCCAGATGTTGCAAAACTACAACTCCCAGCAGGCCCGGACAGCCAACGGCTGTCCGGGCATGCTTGGAGTTGTAGTTTTGCAACATCTGGAGGTCCGCAGGTTGAAGACCACTATTGGGTTCAAAATCTTAATTTTTTTTATTTTGCACCTATAAATTGGGTGCGTCTTATACGCCGGTGCGTCCTATAGGGCGAAAAATACGGTATTTATGCTGATAATTTTAAAAGCAAGTGAATCGGAAAGTGTCTGCTAATTACACAGGGAACACTACAGTGGGGATCAAAAGTTTGGGCACCCCGAGTAAAAATTTGTATTAATGTGCATAAAGAAGCCAAGGAAAGATGGAAAAATCTCCAAAAGGCATCAACTTACAGATTAGACATTCTTATAATATGTCAACAAAAGTTAGATTTTATTTCCATCATTTACACTTTCAAAATAACAGAAAACAAAAAAAAATGGCATCTGCAAAAGTTTGGGCACCCTGCAGAGTTAATATCTTGTACTGCCCCCTTTGGCAAGTATCACAGCTTGTAAACGCTTTTTATAGCCAGCCAAGAGTCTTTCAATTCTTGTTTGAGGTATCTTTGCCCATTCTTCTTTACAAAAGTCTTCCAGTTCTTTGAGATTTCTGGCCTGTCTGTCACGCACTGCTCTTTTAAGGTCTATCCATAGATTTTCAATTCTGTTGAGGTCAGGAGATTGTGAAGGCCATGGCAAAACCTTCAGTTTACGCCTCTTGATGTAATCCTCCGTGGATTTCGAGGTGTGTTTAGGATCATTATCCATTTGTAGAAGCCATCCTCTCTTTAACTTCAGCTTTTTCACAGATGGCATCAAGTTAGATTTTCCCATCTTTCCTTGGCTTCTTTATGCACATTAATACAAATTTTTACCTGGGGTGCCCAAACTTTTGATCCCCACTGTATATTAAAAGTTTTATTTGGGGATAGTTATTTTTTAAGCATAGAGATAGTGGATAACATCTTTCCCCTTGGTATTTTATTTTCTGAATAATTTTCAATTTTTTTTTATCCAAACAAAGGATCTTGCAACACAGGTGGCAGCTATGTTAGAGTTAATAAATGCTGTAGTTAATTCCTAGAATCTCCTTAGCAACCCATTTTTCTACTCATGCATTCTTTAAGCTGAAAAGATTCTTCAAACAGTAAAGAGGTTTTCTTTACAACTTAAGAAACCTGAACATACATCATTGGAATCTAGCTCTAGAGTTTACATCCTGATCAAAAAAAAATAAAAAATAAAAATCGGGAGCAAAATTTAGGAATCGAAAATGAAGAAAGGAACTGTGGAGCACTCACCGGGCAACTTCAGTCAGAGGCTTCTTTATTGAAAGCTCTTACAGATACATGCAGGGGAGCAGGATGGTAAAGACGCGGGGGTACACAGCGACGGACCATTTGCGTGCCGGTGCATGAAATTTAGGAATCTGTAACCCTTTTGTCTGGATCTCGCCATTTCTCAAGAAGATTTTTAATGTTTTCATGCACATTAAAGAACAGCTTTTTTTTGCGGCTTAAGGCAAGCAAACATTTGATTCTGAATGGAGGTCGGCTCAGGAGCATCAGCAATATTCATGTCGTTCTTAACCGCCCCCAAACAGAATATTTATATCTTCAGAAGAAAAATGATACTTCTTATCATGCCCCACCCTCTTCTCCAGAGTAAGAATTAAACACAATACCAAAGTCTGCATCTGAGTCACTAGCCACAGTAATTCCTATCCTAAATTTTTTATTTGGTGGAGGAGCCAGAGTAGAATGCTGTGGGATAGACACCAGTGCTCCTGGGGCTGGCCAAAGAAAGGGCCTCACTGCATTAACTACTAAAGCGCCACAACGGGGCCATGTGTGTGAGGCACCTACAAACAGACATGACCTGGTGCAGTGATAGAGAGAGGCAGAATTTCTTCGCCTGGAATTCAAAGACCCTGAATTCTCTCAACCTTTCCCAGCCCAGTAAAAACATCGCTATACTGCTGCTCCACAGGAACAGAACACACTGAGGAGTTAAAGGGGAGGAGCCTTTTTAACTTCTCTGTGCTTCCTGTACCTATGTAGGCATAAAGGTACAAGCTCATATGCTGCTGTCATGATGGGTACTTGAAAAAAAGTAAAGGCAATATTGTGGGAAAAACTGCACTAACATTGTGAAAAAGCTTGTGCGAACTTGGAGGCCCGTTATGCGGTGGACCCGTCCGAGGCTGACTAGGTTTTATGGCTGCGGGAGGGGCGGTAATATGTGTTGCACCTTCATGAAAGGGCCAACAGGAAATTATTCTTCACCAAGCAGTTCGAGCTACTTCGAGCACGGGAACCAATCTAGTAAGCTACTGGCTCATATAGTCAGGCAAAACTCCTATGTTGCTCCAATTCTTAAGCTCAAGGCCTCGGATTGGTCCGTCTTGTTGGGTAATGACGAGATGATGCAATGTTTCTCTACATTTTATTCTACCTTGTATACTTCAGAGGTACAGTACGGTGCTGCTGAGTTGGCTGCCTACCTGGACGGCATTGATTATCCTAAATTGTCTGCCGAGGATAGGGATTTTTTTAGATGCTCCCCTTACTTTGTTGGAGTTGCAGGATGCTTTGGCTGACATGGCCAAAGGTAAGTCTCCGGGCCCTGATGGCCTCCCTTTAGAGATCTACCTGAGGTACAGTGAAGTACTCCTGCCTCCTTTGCTAGCCATGTATGAGAGAGCCTTTGTAGATTGGGTCTTACCTGATTCCTTATATGAGGCAACTATTGTTGTCCTTCTAAAACCTGATAAAGACCCTATGGAGTGCGGCTCCTATAGACCAATCTCCTTATTGAATCTGGATTATAAACTTCTAACTAAAGCCCTGGCCAACTGACTGAATCGTGTTATCCTATCTCTTGTGCACCATGATCAATCCGGTTTTATGCCGGGCAAGCCCACTTCGGATAATATCCATCGTGTCCAAACTGCCGTCCAGGTGGGTAGTGCTCTGAGAGGGGACTGGGCCTTGGCGTCACTGGATGCTGCCAGGGCCTTCGATTCGGTTGAGTGGGGTTACCTTTTAGAAGTGCTTCACAGGTTTGGCTTCGGCCCCAATTTTAGGTCCTGGGTCTCCCTCCTTTACAGATGCCCGCGGGCCCAGGTCCTTGTGAATGGCATGTGTTCTCCTCCATTTCACCTAGGTCGAGGTACGCGTCAGTGGTGCCTCCTGTCGCCGCTTTTGTTTGCGGTGGCGGTGGAGCCCCTTGCTTTGCGTATACGACAGGACTGATTTCCGTGGTATGTCTGTGGGGGTTAGGGAGGAACGTATAGGCCTTTACGCCAACGATATGGTCCTCTTTGTGTCTGACCCCACTACAATGCTTCCCTATGTGATTGACCTGATGGATCGCTTTGGGTACTTTTCGGGACTGTTCATTAATTGGTCCAAGTCGGCGGTCATGCCGCTGCTGCCTAGAGCCTGGCCCCCGATGTTAGGTGGTCTTCCAGTTGTCATTACGTTTAAATACTTGGTGGTCTATATTAATAGGGATCCCCTGTTAGATCTTGAGGTTAATGTTCTTTCCCTCCTGCCCTACATTAAGTATAAAGCCTGATGGGCTGTATTTGTGCGAGGGGCAGAAGCAATTATCGCTCCATGCACTTCCAGGTGGGGCTTATTGGGAACAGGTGGGGGCGTGTGTATATAACTTCCCCCTCTCCTACAGGGGCGGAGCACGTGTCGTTTGTGGAATCTCTGCTTCCTGTGTCTGGTGTTTGAATCTCCCACAAAAATCTTCAGAGCTGCTGCTCACGGTGCGGAGGCCTCGATGATCATGAGTCTGGGGGTGCAGGCGCGGCATCCTGGCAGCTCCGCTGGCTGTCTTATTGGGGGATGCTGTGTCTCACTCTGATTATAAGGTAATATTGGGCAGGTATGGTTCTGACTGGCTCTGCCCGCAGCGGTAGTGGGGGTCAGGAACAGCAAGCAGGTAAGTTAAATCGGTGCTGGGGGTGGTGCGGCCTCAGCATTTCGCGCAGCCCGCTAGCTGCCTCATGGCGACATGTGGACCGCCTGCCACCCGCACAGCTACAATGGTCTATGCCCTTGGGACAGGTTGCGGCAGCTGCCCAGCCCTCGTTAGGTGGACCTGTCAGGTTGTCTGCTATCGTTAATCTAAAGTATAGTGTAATGCTCTGTGGAGGGTTGTTTCAATTTAACGTTTGCTGTATACAGTGTGGTGCAATGCTCTGCAAAGAGTTGTTTCAATATAACTTTTGCTGTGTGCTGCTGTGCTCTGCGGGGTATACGGTGCCCTTGCAGTATACGGTACAGTGTAATGCTCTGCAAAGGGTCTCGTTACAATATAACATGTACTGTATAATGGTATAGTGCAGTGCTCTGCAGATGGTCTCGTTACAATATAGTATACATGATATACAGTTATGGTGCAATAATATGCAGATGGTCTCGTTACAATATAGTATACATGATATACAGCTATGGCGATATGCTCTGCAGATGGTCTTGTTACAATATAGTATACATGATATACAGCTATGGTGCTATGCTCTGCAGATGGTCTTGTTACAATATAATATATACTATATACAGTATAGTGCTATACTCTGCAGATGGTCTCATTATAAACAAACTTTATACAGTTAGTGCAATGCTCTGCAGATGGGATGGTTTCAATATAACATATTATATAGGGCATAGTGCAATGCTCTACAGAAGGTCGTTACAGTTAGCATGTGCAGTGTGGTGCAATGCTCTGCGAAGGGTCTCGTTGCAACACAGGGTGGTATTTACTGTTTGGTGTGGTGCAATACTCTGCAGAGGATCACGTTGCAGGGTAGCATATGCTGTGTGTGGTGATGCAGTGCTCTGCAGAGTGTCTTGTTTCAATATAGTATACAGTAGGGTGCAATGCTCTGTAGAGATATAACATAGGCTACATCTAATTAAATCCTAGTACACACAGTGTAATACTCGTTATTTACACGATCATGGTATCCATACGGTTCATACGCTTGGTTTATAATGGGCATACACGCATTACTGGTACAAGGGGCACACGAGTAGAGCATCTTCACGGTTTGATAACTCCATGAGTTTCTTATCATCCTTACACTCATGGTTAATTCATATGCTTATGGCACACTGCTCGTACGTGCATAGTATGTACACAGTTTCATGTGCTAATATCATTATATACGGTACACATACTCACTGACGATACATTCACAGCATTTATACTGTGCAAACTCGTTTATGCTGTTCACCTCATGGTTATTCTCTCACTCGCTGGTGTTTTACACGGTCCACAAACTTGCCATTTATGCTGTTCACATATTCTTGGCATGTTCACGGTCTTACGTTCTTTCTACCATGTTACGTTCATGGCAATCAAACACCTCGTAATTATCACTGGTTCATACGCTCAAAGTATCATTCGGTTCATATGTTAATGGTATTTCATACTGGTTACGGCAGTATACTGCCTATAGCAATTATATGGTTCATACACTCATGGCAGTTATAGTGGTCACACACTCACGGTTCTTAAGTTGTTCACATGTTCACCGCATTCATACACGCAGGTTTCATACGCTCATGGCAGTTATATTGGTCACACGGTTATGGTTTTGTTGTTCACACGTTCATCGCATTCATATACGCAGGGTTCATACGGTTCATACGCTCATGGCAGTTATAATGGTTACACGGTCATGGTTTTGTTATTCACACGTTCACCGCATTCCAACACGCGGGTTTCATACGGTTCTCACACATAGTGTCATGCTGTTTCGTGCAGTTGTGGCCAAGCGCTCATAGCATGTTCACAGCATTATACTCCTCATAGTACTCATACCTCATAGTATCATACCACATATTAATTCGTAGCACATAAGCTCAACGCTTATACTGCACATGTACTTGTAGCATTTATACTGTACATACACATGGTCTACATCAGGCACATACGCTCTTAGCATTGATACCGCAAGTATACTCATAGCATTATACTGCTCATAGTATTATACCACTATAAGCTCATAGCATTTATACCACATATATGCTCGTTGTATTCATACCACAGACATGTTCACGTCATGTATATTGCACATAGAATTGTAGCAATACACTACACGGACATTCGTAGCATTCATTCTGTACATATAATGGTAGTAATTATTATGCTGACACGTTGTAGTACTTATTCTGCGTACATGTAGCATCCATTCTGTTATGTTCTCTGCACTAACATCCATAGCGTTTACTGTACATGGGTAATGGTATTTATTCTGCATGTTCATCCATAGCGTCTACACTACACACATGCTCCCGTAGCTTTTATTGTACGTATGTTCATAGCATTCATTCTGTGTATTCGTGCATAGTCTTTTATAAGGAAAGTTCACTCAGGTTTGTCAGGATGTGGCCCTATTGCCTGACTCCTCTTCAGGTTAAGGGGTCAATGTCGGTTGCTACTGACTCGTTCAGAGCAATCGCATTGTTGTTTATTGTCATGACCTGACAAGTTCTCAGGTCAGATACAATCTCCTCTGTTGTATTTCACGACTACGTTATCAGTTAGTTATAGTACACATATTCAACTATCCGGCACAGGTGCTCGTTCAAAGGGTGGTCATCATTTTAGTGGCACTAATCGACTGTTCAATACCCGGTCACCTGACTCGTTCCTTCAGGGGTTGAATCGCGCTTGTTACTGACTCACATTCAGAGCAACCAATTTCAGGAATACTCACAACGTTAACCTGTTGCCTGACTCCTCTTCAGGTTAAGGGGTAATGTCGGTTGCTACTGACTCGTATTCAGAGCAATTTTGTCGTTGGTGTATTTGTTATGACCTGACACGTTTTCAGGTCAGATACAACCTCGTCTGTTGTATTTCTCGATTACGTTATTTCGTTATAGTACACAGATTCAACTATCTGGCATAGTTGCACGTTACGCTCATAGTCTGGTTACGTTCATAGCTTTATTTTGTTGTACTGCACATGGGTAATAGTTTTTCTGCATTTCCATCCTTACAGTCTAAACTACACGTATGCTCCCGTAGCTTTACTGTACTCATGCTCATAGCTTTCATACTGCATATTCGTGCATAGTGTTTATACGGAAAGCTTATACAGCTTTGTTAGGATGTTGCCCTATTTGCCTGACTCCTTCAGCTTAAGGGGTTAATGTCGGTTGCTACCGACGAATTTTCAGAGCAATTACATTGTGGTTTATTGTCATGACCTGAGACGTTCTCAGGACAGATACAGCCTCCTCTGTGGTATTTCATGACCACGTTATCAGTTACTTATAGTAGACATATTCAACTATCTGGCATAGTTGCACGTTGTCTTTTATCTTTTTAGTTATATGTTGTTTACACTTTATTTTCTAGGCATGTATGCTGTACTCATAATGGTGTTAGAGCATAAATTCATAACGTTCCTTACGTTTTCACGGTACATACGCTCCCAGCTTGTGTATGATACATGCACCAGTACACAGCATTTGTTGCATACTACCATAGTTGTATGCGGGTAGGTTATTATGTGCATTCGTTCCTAGTGTTGAATAGCAGTTGCACCTCTGGCTGTACATATATTTACAATACACGATTACAGTATTCATATTGTGCTTACATGCATTGCAGATATATCGAGCACATATTCTTAAACCTCCTACGTCTGAAGGGGGGATGCAACACATAGGTTATTGTTACAGACATGTCTCAGAGCAATAACATATTGAGTAGCGACTTGTAGTTGGGTATACTGTTAGCAGGTTATGCCGTACATACGGTTAACATGTTTAATGTGGTGCACACAGTGGATGTAGATCATTTGGTTAGGGTATTGGACACAATTGGTCATTTTTGTTACTTAACAACACGCCAGCTTCATACAGGTATCTTGCCTGACTCCTCTTCAGGTTAAAAGGGGTAATGCCAGTTGCAACTGACTAGTTTTCAGAGCAATTTTGTCGTTTGTTATATTTGTTATGACCTGACTCGTTTTCAGAGCAATTTTGTCGTGTGTTATATTTGTTATGACCTGACACGTTTTCAGGTCAGATACAACCTCGTCTGTTGTATTTCTCGATGACGTTATCATTTCGTTATAGTACACAGATTCAACTATCCGGCATAGTTGCACGTTCTCTTTAAAGGAGGGCCAGCATTTAGTTGCAGATATATTGTGCATTTAATACACAGTTGCATGACTCATTTCTTTAGGATCGGGGATTGAATCGTGGTTGCTGATGTCGCATTTCAGAGCAATTGATTTGACATGGTTATGTATGTAATCTGACACGTTTCAGAGAGCATACAATCTCAATGTGGCATTTCACACTTATGTATTTAAAAAAAAAAAGAAAAAAAGTGGTTTACAAAGACCTGTGACATTTACAGGCCCGATGATTTCACAAAGACCTGTCATGTCTACAGGCTCGATGATTCCGCAGGGACCTGTGACGGGTTGAGGCACGATGGTGTCACAAAGACCTGTCAGGTCTACAGGCATGATGGTTCACCTAAACACTGGTCACGTCTACAGGTACGTTGCTCACGCAGGGAGCTGTCATCTGCAATGGGTCATCACTTCCAAGTCCAGTTGGGTCAGTACAGTGGCTAGTTAGGCATGTCTGTTGTTACAGTCTCAATCAGGTAAGGTGCCTTTGTGAACCTTGTCAGGCGACATGACCCACACGGTCTATCAGGTAGATAGGTATTTCTTGTCATTTACCTGTCAGTTTAGTTTTTGCCTCTTAAATAGCAGGGGATTGATTGGTGCTTGTCAGACCGGCCATGAAGTTAGCCTTTCCGTGTCCATTTGAAGTAATGTCACAAGTAGGGATGATAATAGGTATAGTTCAGTTAGTATATTTGGCAGGGAATGTTATTCTCAGGTTGATTCTTTACAGATGGACGTTACTACCACGGTTTCCAAGGTATGGTTACCACCTCTAGTAGTCACTAGTTGGTCAGGGCTACTCTTTCAGTAAACTAGGTATAGTCTACTTCGGGTATGTGAAGATTGATGCTGGATGTGTTATTTCAGGAATTGTATTCATCCTAGCATGGTTGCTTTTTGCCCTCTATAGGCGTGCCCTCATTGCGCGGTTATGGCACAACTCAGACAGCTATGCTAGGGTCGAATCTTGTATTGGTATGTAGGCAATTTTTCCTGTCACTAGTACATGTATGGAGCCTGAGCACAAGTATAAAGCCTGATGGGCTGTATTTGTGCGAGGGGCAGAAGCAATTATCGCTCCATGCACTTCCAGGTGGGGCTTATTGGGAACAGGTGGGGGCGTGTGTATATAACTTCCCCCTCTCCTACAGGGGCGGAGCACGTGTCGTTTGTGGAACCCTCCCAACCCTCCCTTATCTTATTCCTTCACTATAGAGCATGCCCTCTATAGGCGTGCCCTCATTGCGCGGTTATGACACAACTCAGACAGCTATGCTAGGGTCGAATCTTGTATAGGTATGTAGGCAATTTTTCCTGTCACTAGTACATGTACGGAGCCTGAGCACAAATCTAAATTTAAGATATGGGCCCAGCTGCCACTGTCTGTCACTGGATGTATTAATCTTATCAAGCTTATCATTCACCCCAAATGCTTGTATGTATTGGTGCATGCTTCTGTTCCTGTCCCTAAATCCTTTTTTGATTCTGTACACTCCCTTCTGTCCCCGTTTATTTGGGGGCCTAATAGGCCTAAGATCAGCCCCACTACTCTCCAACGCCCCAAGCTGAAGGAGAGTATGTCTCTCCCCGATTTTTACTTGTACTATCTGGCAGGGCAGTTGAGATATATTCGGCATTGGGTTCTTGGGGACTCCATGCCAGACTCAGAACAATCTCTGGATAGGTTTGTCGCCTTAGTGTCTCCCCGGATGCTCTTGGAGAGTCCTACCCTAGGGGGCCGTGCTTACCTACCCCTTCATAAACTAGCTGTAAAGGTGTGGCGGGCCGCTAAGTCTGTATCTGGATATGCTGATGTGCCGTCTGATACTCCTCTATGGCACAATCCCTTTCTCATTCATGTGGGTGATGCTCTAGACTCGGCTTTTTGGATGAATGCTGGCGTGCTTACTCTGGGTGATGTGTACAGGGATAAGGTTTTATGTTCCTTTGAGCAATTGCAATCAGATTATGGTTTGCCTCAACATTGTTTTTTTTAAGTACCTACAGCTACGTCACGCATGGTCTACTCAATTTCCTGCCGGGAGTGCGTCCATATCAGCCTTCCCTCTCGTTGGTATTCTAAAATCACAGGGTCCTAGGGGACTGGTGTCCATCCTCTACACACACCTCATTCAGGCCAAGAACTCCCGTTTCCAGCTGCCGGCTATCCGACACTGGGAATCTCATATTCCTCACCTGACCAAAGATGATTGGGAGGAGATGCTTTCTTCGCACATGGTGGTATCTCCCTCCGCTAATAATAAACTGATACAATTAAATATTATACATTATAGTTACATCACCCCGGTTCGTTTACTTAGAATGGGTCGCTCTGACTCGGACGCCTGCCATCGATGTGGTGCGGCTAGAGCTGATTTTTGGCATCTTATTTGGGCTTGTCCTGTTATAAGATCCTTCTGGCAAGATGTCCTTCGACTTCTTGCTACAATTGTCCAACCTCCCCCAGGGTGTGATCCTCTGATCTGTTTATTTGGAGTTCTGGATGAGGAAGTGTGGCCACATTATGTGCGCACTCTACTGCGGGAATCCTTATTTTTCGCTAGGAAAGTGATTGCCCTTAAATGGATGGACCCCGGCTCACCTTCCCTGTCTCAATGGAAAGCCTTAGTTAATGCTATGATACCTTTTTCCCACATTGTCTACAAGAATAGAAAATGCCCTGCTAAATTCCTCTCTGTGTGGGGTCCCTGGTGCTCCTCACCATTGACTCAGTGCTCATACTCTGTGTCCTCCAGACGGGATTTAGAGTCATAAATGTCCCTTTATTTCTAGATGTGGTTGTCTTTACCCCTTTGTTTTGTCGCTTTGTTGTATAGTGTTTTTTTTTTTGCCCTCTACCTTTGTCTGATGTGTGTGATCCCTCTTCTCTATGGACGCATGGGTCTGCTCTAATATTAGGAGTACTTTGCTTGGTCCTCGCGACTGATTATAGCTGTGTATGCAGAGTTCTACACAACGGACCCTTTTTTTGCTAATTTAATACTGACTACCATCCCCTTTTTCCGTTTCCCCTCTCTATCTGTGTTGGGGTTATCAAACTGGTTGTTCTAAGTTTTACTCAGTCTATGTCCTCCCTGCACTGACTACTGACAGATTTTCTACGGTATTCTATCGTTTACATTCTGCTCACATGTCCATGTTTTCAGTGCCTTATCTGTATAATTACACACTTTGTACTACTTGTTTATGTGAGGCGATGTGGCTGATGTTTGTTTAATCTTCAATAAAACGTATTTAAAAAAAAAACATTGTGAAAAAGCACCACACGCTGTGTTTTTTATTAGACTGGCAAAAAAAAAAAAAAATTAAAAGAAAATCACACCCTAAAAACACACCAAGATAAACACAACAAAAATGTAGGTAGTTTTTCAGTACACAGCATATAAGGCTTTTTACAACGTGAACAGAATCTTTATATCAATTTACCAGAAAATTAGATTATTTAAGCTAAAATAATTGGGATACAAACATGTAGAAGACTGGCACTGAAATGTGGTTTTTCTGCAAATCATGAATGTTAAAGGACATCTACAGCAAAATACAACTCATCCCCTATCCACAGGATAGGGGATAAGTGTCTGATCGTGGGGGTCCGATCGCTGGGACACCCCCGCGATCTCCCAAACTGGGCCCTGCATTGCCACTCTCGGTGAGCACCTAATGCGTGCAGTGTAGACCCCTCTGAGGTCGACGGTACACTCCCTCCCCATACAGTTCTATGGGAGAGGCACGCACTTGGAGAGCTATAGGATCGCTTATTTCTGTCTATTGGAATATAAATGTTCTTCCACAAGACAGACATTGGCCTAGATTAATCAATGTTCCTCAAACCATGACAACCAATCACAGCTCAGCTTTCATCAGAGCTTGTTAAGATATAAAAGGTAAACTGTGGTTGCTATTGGTAAAACTACACAGTTTTGGTTTCGGACAGATTGATAAATCTTGGCAATGTATTTGTGCATCCAGATCATCAGATAAACTATTGATAGTGAGGCCCAAGGGTATCATAGCCACATAAAATTCAAGGGCACAAATCAGCAAAAAAAACAAAAAACATCTGTACATATATAGGTTACCTTTTAAACTTCACTTGTCCTTTCAAATACTGGAACAATATGAGATACTGAAGCAAAATATGTCGCCGAAAGTTGCTGTCACTTAGTTGCAAATCCATTAACTAAAAAGAAAACCACACGTGTTAAAATGTATGAAGCATTTGTTTAAATTGATTTATAAAGAATAAATTTTAGATGAAATGTAAGTTTAAAAAATTCTGTATAACACAGAAGAAGAAAATAATGACAAAATATAAAGGCCATTTTGGTGATACCTTCTCACTTGTCAGAAACTTGGCAAAGTAAACATGTTCTCCTCCAGATTTCAGTTCTTCAATTTTTTTTCGTGATGCTTGAGTATCGTCCAGCTTGTAACTCTTAAACACTTGCAGAACTTCTTCAGAGAACTATGAAAAGAATAAAGATCTGTAGTAAGGCCAAACTGAACTCTATCGCACTATTCATGAGTTGTGACGTAGAATAGGATAGATCACTAATGGCATGTGACAGCAAAATTGTTCCTCTATTAAGCACAAACATTCACCTTGAGGAACGTTTTCCAGGAGCTTTTATCATAGCATTGAACCGGATTCCTGAAGAAGTCTTGCAGAGACCAGAATTTCCTATACAGGTTGTAATCTATGGGAATAGAACTGGGAGAAAGAAGCTCACATTACCTTTATAACTTCTACAACAAACCAGAAAACCCAAAAAAGCAGTTGGAAGATATTAAATTGAAGTCTCTGAACTTTCTGCCTTATTTTTTTTATATCAATTGAAAAGTGCAAAAAAAAAAAAAAAAAAAGCAATTGTATCATTAGATTTTATTGTTATTTAAAGAAGTTTTCCCAGAAACACTTATCTTATTGGGTGTTCTAGAGCTGGGACCCAAACTGATCATGAAAATGTGGATCCTATAGGGCCCATTTTACTGAAGTGCTGCTGGGGCATATGCACTGCTGCTCCAGTCAAAGTCTAGGGGACTAAGAAAGATAGCTCAGCAATGTATGCTTACCTCTGCCTCTACCTGTGGGGAGTGCATAAACTACCACATGTCATGCAAGCAATTTGCTTTATAAAGTTTAATTCTATGATAATAAAATGCCCTTAACCCCTTAGGGGCAAAGGGCGTAACTGTCCTCTGATTTCTCCCACTGTATGAAGCATGCTCAGAAGCTGAGCAAGTTTCATAACCGGTGGGTCACGGCTGCCATCAGCAGTCAGGACCCACAGCTAATGCCGGATATCACCGGTCAGGCCAATGTCTGGCATTAAAGGGGTATTCTGGGCAAAAATTTTTATCCCCTATCCAAAGGATAGGGGATAAGATGTCTGATCGCGGGGGGCCGCTGCAGGGAGATCACGGCGAGTCTCAGCAGCGGCCCCCCCCAGTCATTTTATTCCCTATCCTTTGGATAGGGGATAAAATGTTTTTGCCCCGGAATACCCCTTTAAACCTATAGATGTTGCGATCAAAGTTGATCATGGCATCTAAAATGGATAAAAAATGCAGTTGCTGACCAAAACAGTAAAATTGCAGGGTCCTGAACAGCTGAGAGGACAGCCGGAGGTCCCTTACCTGCATCTGTGTCGTCCCTTCGGCACTCCAAATGTGCAGGCAGCACATGTGGAGCACTGATAACACTGATCAATTCTGCGATATAGCACAGCATTGTTCAGTGTTTGTCATGTATAAAATAAAATATATAATAAAATTTGAATATAAGCCCCTTACCTTTTAAATTGCCCCTTCCCTTTTAAATCACCCCTTCCCCCCCATTTTTCAAATAAAATAACGTAAATTTTTTTTACATATGGTATTGTCAAGTGCACAAATGTAATATTAATTCCATAAACGTAAAAAAAATATTTTAAATACTGATTTTTGGTCACTTAACTCCTTGGGGACGGAGCCCATTATAACCCTAAGGACGGGAGCATTTTTTGCAATTCTGACCACTGTCACTTTAAGGATTAATAACTCTGGGATGCTTTTACTTTTCATTCTGATTCCGAGATTGTTTTTTTGTGACATATACTACTTTATGTTAGTGGTAAATTTTTGTCGATACTTGCATCGTTTCTTGGTGAAAAAATTCCAAAATTTGATGAAAAAAATTGAAAATTTTGCATTTTGTAACCCAATTTGCAATTTGTAACCCAATTTCTCTCGAGTAAAGAAATACCTCATATGTGTATGTCAAGTGTTCGGCGGGCGCAGTAGAGGGCTCAGAAGGGAAGGAGCGACAATGGGATTTTGGAGAGTGAGTTTTGCTGAAATGGTTTTTGGGGGCATGTCGCATTTAGGAAGCCCCTATGGTGCCAGAACAGCAAAAAAAAAAAAAAAAAAACACATGGCATACTATTTTGGAAACTACACCCCTCAAGGCACGTAACAAGGGGTCCGGTGAGCCTTAACACCCCACAGGTGTTTGACGACTTTTCGTTAAATTCGGATGTGCAAATGAAAAAAAAAAAATGTTTCACTAAAGTGCAGGTTTTTTCCCCAAATTTACCATTTCTACAAAGGGTAATGGGAGAACCCCCCCCCCCAAATTTGTAACGCAATTTCTCCCGAGTACGGAGATACCCCATATGTGGCCCTAAACTGTTGCCTTGAAATACGACAGGGCTCTGAAGTGAGAGCGCCATGCGCATTTGAGGCCTGAATAAGGAATTTGCAGTAGGGGTGGACCCGGTCACAAGGATGGGGCTTGTCTCTACCAAAACCCTACAGCAGTGTTTCCCACAGGGTGCCTCCAGCTATTGCAAGACTCCCAGCCTGCCAGGACAGTCTATGGCTGTCCGGCAACACTGGGAGTTGTGGTTTTGCCACAGCTGGAGGCGCCGTTTAGGAAACACTGCCGTATGAGACGTTTTTCATTTTTATTGGGGGGGGACACGTGTAAGGGGGTGTATGTGTAGTGTTTTACTTTTTATTATTTGTTAGTGTAGTGTTTTTAGGGTACATTCACACAGGCAGGGGTTCACGGTAAGTTTCCTTGAAGGAAACCCATTGTAAACCCGCCCGTGTGAATGTAACCTGTACATTCACATGGGGGGCGCCCCAAGGGGGGGGGGGGGGGGGGGTAGGGCACCCCAAACCTTCAGCTGTGGCAAAATGACAACTCCCAGAATGCACTGACAGAGCGTACATGCTGGGAGTTATAGTTTTACAACAGCTGTAGGCACACTGGTGGGTAACCACTGAGTTAGAAAACAGACTCTAGCTCAGTGATTCCAACCCATGTGCCTCCAGCTGTTGCAAACTACAACTCCCAGCATGTACGGTCTGTCAGTGCACTCTGGGAGTTGTAGTTTTGCAACAGCTGGAGGCACACGGGTTGGAATCACTGAGTTAGGAAACAGACTCTAGCTCAATGTTTCCCAACCAGTGTGCCTACAGCTGTTGCAAAACTACAATTCCCAGCATGCCCGTACAGTCAAGGATGCTGGGCGTGTAGTTCTGCAATATCTGGCCCTTCAGATGTTGCCGAACTACAACTCCCAGCATGCCTGGACAGTCTGGGCATGCTAGGAGTTGTAGTTATGCAACAACTGGGGAAAAACAGTGGTCTCCAGACTGTAGCTCTCCAGATGTTGCAAAACTACAACTCCAAGCATGCCCAGACTGTCCAGGCATGCTGGGAGTTGTAGTTCTGCAACATCTGAAGGGCCAGATATTGCAGAACTACACGCCCAGCATCCCTGACTGTCAGGGCATGCTGGGAGTTGTAGTTTTGCAACATCTGGAGGGCTACAGTTTGGAGACCACCATATAGTGGTCTCCAAACTGTGCCACTTCAGATGTTGCAAAACTACAACTCCCAGCATGCCCAGACAGTCAGTGCATGCTGGGAGTTGTAGTTTTGCAACATCGGGAGGACCAAAGTTTAGAGACCACTACACAGTGGTCTCCAAACTGTGACCCTCCAGATGTTGCAAAACTACAACTCCCAGCATGCCCAGACAGTCAGTGCATGCTGGGAGTTGTAGTTTTGCAACATCGGGAGGACCAAAGTTTAGAGACCACTACACAGTGGTCTCCAAACTGTGACCCTCCAGATGTTGCAAAACTACAACTCCCAGCATGCCCACACAGCCTTTGGCTGTGTGGGCATGCTGGGAGTTGTAGTTTAGCTGCTTTTAGAAGGCCACAGTGAAGATCACTTATCGCGATCTTCACTGCAGCCTTCTCCGCCGCACTTTCCGGCCGTCGCTCTTCCGCCTGCCGCCGCTGCTCCGGGATGCCGCCGCAGGTCCGGGTAAGCCGGGCCATGTCCCCCCCACTCGCCGCCCGTGTTACCCCCGCTCTGTACAGACTTCGATCGGTGCACAGAGCGGGGGGAAATGAACTGTAACCCCCCGCCCCCCTCCTGCCATTGGTGGTCAGCCTGACCGACCAATGGCAGGGAATAGGAGGGGGTGGCAACATTGCCACCTTGCTCCTGTGCTTTAGCCTGGTCGGAGCCGTCTCTGACAGCTCCGAGCAGTCTTATTTTCCGGGAGATCAGGTCACCAGTGACCCGATTTGCCCGGATCGCGGCAAATCGCAGGTCTGAATTGACCTGCGATTTGCTGCGATCGCCGATATGGGGGGGGTCTCAGGACCCCCCTAGGCATTGCAACGGGATGCCTGCTGATAGATATCAGCAGGCATCCCGGTCCGATCACCGCCCGGCGAGCGGCAGTGATCGGAAATGCCGAGGGCGTATGGATACGCCCTCCATCCTTAAGTGACGGGACGCGAGGGCGTATGCATACGCCCTTCGCCCCCAAGGAGTTAATGACAGAAAAAAAGTCCCATCAAAATAAAAATGATACTGGGAAAAACTACGTATCATGTAAAAAAAAATTAGCCCTGATACAGAATATTGAAAGTGTTACAGGGGCCAGAAAAAGGAGATTTTTATTTACTTACCGAAAAATCTCTTTCTCGGAGGATCCATTGGGGGACACAGACCGTGGGTGTATGCTGCTGTCTCTAGGAGGTGTGACTCTATGGTAATAAAAAAAGTCGGCTCCTCCCAGCAGGATATACCCGCCTTCAGGCCCTTCAGTCTAAGTTCCAGAGCAATAGGAGAGGACCAACAGGTCAAAGGAAACGCAAACTGTCCGAGAACCAGAAGAAAAAAACATAACTGAACACACCCTCGGACAGAGAAACAAAGGAAACTCCAAAAAGGGCGGGACCTGTGTCCCCCAATGGATCCTCCGAGAAAGAGATTTTACAGTAGGTAAACAAAAATCTCCTTTTCTCTATCGGCTCCATTGGGGGACACAGACCGTGGGACGTACCAAAGCCATCCCTTGGGTGGGCAGATAAGCAATCAGGCAGATGGCCGTTCCACAACCATGCAACACTTTACGGCCCAGACTAGCATCAGCCGATGCGAAGTTATGAACTCGGTAGAACCTCGAGAAAGTGTGCAAAGACGACCAGGTAGCCACCTTGCAAATCTGCGAGGCCGAGGCTCTGTTCTGGAGAGCCCAGGATGCCCCAACAGAATGGTAGAATGAGCCACAACCCTGAAATGATAAATCTTCCCCTTACAGCGAAGGCTTCCGAAATGGCGGACCGAATCCACCGAGAAATGGTGGCCTTGGAAGCAGATTGTCCCTTACGACGACCTTCTGTAAGGACGAAAAAGGAATCACACTGACGAAACGAAGAAGTGATGGAGAGATAAGACCGAACTACATCCAGCTTGTGTAGTAAGCGCTCCTTAGGATGAGAAGGAGCAGGACAAAAAGAAGGGAGGACAATGTCCTCATTGAGATGAAAGGCCGAAACCACCTTAGGCAAAAAGGAAGGATCTGGCTGGAAAAACTTTGTCCTGGTGGATCACCAGAAACGGAGAACGGCAGGAGAGAGCTGCCAATTCAGACACCCTCCGGATGGAGGCGATCGCAACAAGAAATGCCACTTTCCAAGAAAGGAAGCAGAGAGACACCTCTCTAAGGGGCTCAAAGGGTTCACCCTGGAGGGCACTCAGAACCAGATTCAAGTCCCAAGGGGGAGAGGGTGACCGATAAGAAGGAACAGCATGCGCCACTCCGGAAGGAAGGTCCGGACATGAGAATTAGAAGCCAGAGGCCGCTGGAAAAGAATAGCAAGGGACGAAACCTGACCTTTAAGGGAACTGAGAGACAACCCCAGTTGCAGACCCGACTGCAAAAAGGAGAGAAGACGGGGAACCAAGAAGGTTACAGGGGATAAGTCCTGAACTTCACACCAACGAAAATAAGACCGCCAAGTACGGTGGTAAATTATGAGCCCTGAGCATGGTGTGAATGACTTGGGAAGAGAACCTGCGGGCCCTCAAAACCGCGGTCTCAACCACCAGGCCATCAAATGCAGCGACTGTAAATTGGGGTGGCAGAGAGGACCCTGAGAGAGCAGGTCCGGACAGAGCGGAAGGCGCAGTGGAGCTTCATCCAGGAGCCTGACTACGTCGGCGTACCATGACCTTTGGGGCCAATCTGGAGCTACCAGAATGGCGGGGCCATCCTCTTTTTTGAGAGAGCAAGGAGAGAAAACAGAGAGGGCAGGGGAAACCCCGCCCAAGGAATCCCAATAGCAGCCACGGCTAGAGCCAGGGGGTCCCGGGACTTCAACACAAATGAAAGAATCTTCCGATTGTGCAAGACACGAAAAGGTCTCCGTCTAGAATGCCCCAGAGGTCGCAGATCTGCGCGAAGAATACTGGATGTAGAGACCACTCGCTGGGGTCTGCTGAGGACCGGCTGAGGAAGTCCGCTTCCCAGTGAGCACAACCGGAAGGAACCGCTGAAAAAGGCTGGAAAAATACGTTCCGTCCAGAGGAGAATCTTTGACACCTCGGCCATGCTGCCGAACTGCGAGCGCCTCCGTGCAGACTGATGTCGAGGCGTTGTCCGACTGGGTGCGGACAGGACGGGACATAAGATGGGGCTCCCAATGAAGAAGACAAAAAACAATCGCCCCCAGGTCCAGAATGTCTATTGGGAGAAGGGCTTCCTGGAGAAACCAGAGGTCCTGAACTGACCAATCCCTGAACACACCGCCCCAGCCCGACAGAGTGGCATCTGTCGTGGCTACCTGCCCGTGGAGGGAAGGAATGGTCACCCCTGAAAAAGAAGGGGGGAACGGAGCCACCAGAGTAGAGACTGACGGATCTGACGAGGGAGAGCAACTTTGCGATCGAGAGACAGAGGAGATCTGTCTCATAGATAGAGAGAATCGCCAGTTGAAGGGGACAGTAAAGAAAACTGGGCAACGGGTACAGTCTCCATGGCCGCTACCATCCGACCCAAGACTTCCATACGAATTCGGATGGAAACTGGGGCCTTGGCCCGAAGAGAGCGGACTCCAGACAGGAGCGTCAGATGGCTGTCCGGCAGAAGACAAATGCGGCCAGAGTTCGTGGAGTGAAGTCCCAGTGGATCAGAGACTGGGTGGGAGAGAGAACCAACTCGTCTCGGCTGAACGTCCACCCGAAGCGATTTAGGGCCTGGAGAGTAAGATCCACAGTCTCTAGAGACTGGACTCTGATGAGAGCCTTGATGAGAAGGTCGTCCATGTAAGGAATCACTGAGACTCCGCTCGACCGCAACAGGACTATCACTGGTGCAAGGATCATGGTAAAGACCTGATGAGCAGTGGCCAGACCATAGGGTAGGGCTACGAATTGAAAAAGCCCCTCCGGAACCGGAAGGCGGAGGAACCGCAGATGGCCGGGAAATATAGGAATATGAAGGTAGGCATCCTTGATATCCACCGAGGAAGGAAACTCCTCTTGTGCCCTGGATGCCACGGAAGTGGCAGAGAAGATGACGGCGAGACGCTTGAGGCCCAGAATCGGCCGCACAGAACCGCCTTCCTGGGAGACCACAAAAAAGGTGGAATAAAAAAAAACGAAAATATTCCCCTGTAGGAACGGGGACAATGACTCCCTGGGCAGGGACTAGAGGGCCTCCCTAGACTGCTTCCCGGAGAAGGAGACCGAGGTGTTCGGGACTTCCTGAATGTGTGTGGTCCCGATGTCTCAAAAAAGTAAGAGACGACCTCCCACCCGAGAAAAACCTGCGGGTGGTGGCTGCACTCCATGTGGAAGTGGGATTGTGGTTACCCAATTTGGTCAGAACGGTTGGTGTCCTACTTCCAAGACGAACGCGCCCGGAACGAGGGAGACCTCTTGCCCCGCCAAGGCGCCTGCAGAGACCCCTTATTGGGGCCAAAGGTCCGAAAGGAAGAGGACTTCGCCTGTGAAGAAAAGCGAGCCCTATTTTGAGGCAACAAGTAACTTTTACCCCCAGTCGCCACAGAGATAATCTCGTCAAGTCGCTTGTCAAAGACGGGTACCAGTAAAAGGCAACTCGGTAAGAGATCTTTTGGAGGCGGCATCCGCATCCCACGCCCTAAGGCACATGGGGCGGCGGAGGGCCGCTAGGAGACCTACAGCAAAGGCAGCACGACGGACTGACTGGAAGCTGTGCACAGAAGTCCCCAGCATTGGAGAACCAAAGCAAGATAGATCCTCCGGGGGAAAATCCTGCCAGGATACCCTGACTGAGTTGTGAGCACCACAACAAGAGGGCATTGGACCCAGAGCCTGCTGTGTCTGAGGCAAACTCCGCTAAGGACTCCAACATCTGGTCTGTCGAGTCTTTGAAGGCAGCTGCATCTGCCAGCGGCAGTGTAGTAGCCTAGAGAGGCGGGAAATTGGTGGAACCATTGAGAGAGGGGAAACCACCTTAGAGGCAAGGTCCTTGGCGAATGGGTAACGCACTTGAACCCTCTTCATTCCCATGAACCTCTTGTCCAGATGTTTCCATGCAGATTCCAGAAGGATGTGACGTTCAGCGTGAGAGCTGAACCCTTGAGGTGCTAGTTGAGCACGATGAAAGGATACTTCAGGAGTAACGTCCGAAGATCCTGGGTCCTCTAAGTGAAAGGAGTCTCTTATGGCTGCAACCAATGAGTTCACAGTTTCAACTATATCCGAGCGGTCCTCTGAGTCAGATGCCGATTCGGAAGCCTCATCCGCCAGTTCACCAGGAGAAAGTGAACGCGTGGAGGCAGCCCTGGAGGGAGGCGACCCTGACCGGGTACGCGGCTCTGGCGTGGCAGAGCGGCGATTCCGGAAACGTCCTCTGGAGGAGCGACGTCTGTGACCAGATGACACAGGGAGGCGAGACCCACGGAGGGACGCCCACGTCTACCTGGAGACTCAATGTAAAAGTCAGACAAAACACTCCTAGTACGCTTCGTGAGAGCGTGAGGCTTGTGGAAAAGAGGAGTGGGACCCACCAGAGGGCCAGCGCAGGGCAGACCTCTTCAAGGTAGACACCATGTCACGTGAGGCCTCAGCCACCACAAGGCTGACTTGAGTCAAGTCAGCCATATACTGGGATAGGAAGAAAACCCAGGCTGAAGGGGTGGCCGAATCCACCGGAACTGTAACATCCGGGGAAGCTAGGGGGTCTGGGGGAGCAGTGGAGCAGGTAGAGCCAGTGGGCATTTTAGGAATAATATGTCATACAGACAAAATAGAAGACTAGTAGTCTAGTTGTCAATTTAGAGGGAGGAACAGAATAGCGTCCCCTATAACAGTAAAGTGTTAACCCCTGAGAGGGGTGTTACCAGAGCAGGGGCACTGACTGATTGGCCCCCGCCACTTGGATCGCGCGCACAGCGCTGATTGGAGGGCGACTCGCGCCTCCAATAAGCTCCGGCAGCCCTGGGGGCAGAGCTATAGCGCCCCGGTCACCGAAAAGAACCACAGTAATGGCGTCCGCTCCTTGCCCCGGGCGCACATGTAGCCGCATATGCGCCCGCAGGGAAGTGAGCGGGCGATACAAATATTCGGCACTTCATGCACCCGACAGTATCCCATTATCCACACATACCACTGCATAATAAGCACCTCCAGAGAGTTCCGACCCTGGGGGCGGAGCTATGCAGAAGTCGGGGACGAAGCAGTAATGGCACCCGCTCCCTGTCCCGAGTGCACGTCAGCAGCATATGCGCTCGGGAGAAATGAGCGGGCGGCATACACACCAGCAGCAGCTGCCGGAGAAAATGAAAGTAAGCCGGCGCTCCGTGCGCTCGGCCAGTAAAAAAGCCGCGGCTGTCAGCCGCATATAAGGCGCTGCGGCTGCAGCCGCATAGTAAAACACACTCACACACAGTGTAAGAAGAAAAAAAAAAAAAAACACCTACACAGTGTAATAAAAAAAAATCATGCCCCCAAAGATGCCACTGCTCGCCCCAGTACCAGCCAGCCCCATAAACCTGAAAGGTGGGCCAAAAACTGAGGGTCTCCAGAGGTTGCAAGTCCTTGCACCTAAGGGAAAAAGGGAAATGTACTCACCTCAGTCAGAAGAACTTACCTAATGGAGTCTTCTGTGAAGTCTTCAGTCAGCTTTTTGTCCCTGCATCACGCCTAGCTGCTATGTGCGAGCGAGGCGAGCAGAGAAATAGGGGGACCCGGACCCATGAGGTACTAACCCAGGCGCTGACCGTTGGAGAGGGGGGGTGAACAGCGCATATACGCAATGTCTGTGCCCCCTTACTCGCAATGGGGAAACAGAGAACCGGAGTCCCTGAGTCCCCACCTGAAAACATGAAAGAAAAAGGAATGAAAAAAACTAACACGTTCCTATACTAGGAAAACAATAAATCAGAAGACCTGGTCTGGAGAAATCCAGACCATGTCCACCTCCTTCAGACACTAAGCTTTAACTGATTACCTCAGGGCCTGAAGGCGGGTATATCCTGCTGGGAGGAGCCAACTTTTTATTACCATAGTGTCACACCTCCTAGAGACAGCAGCATACACCCACGGTCTGTGTCCCCCAATGGAGCCGATAGAGAAAGGAACATTTTAAGCATACTAATTATGTTATTTTTAGAGTAGTAAAATAGACATAAACCTATAAAAATAGAATATCCTTGTAATGGTATGGACCCAGAGAATAAAAAGAACATGCTGTTTTTACCGAAAAGTGCAGTGCATGAAAACAAAACAACCCTTCCCCCAAAAGTAGTAAAATAACTTATTTTTTTTCAATTTTGCATTACAAATATTTTGTTCCACCATAGAGTTTGTGGTGAAAAGTGTGTTTTGTAGAGTGCTATCACTACAAAGTACAATTGGCAGTGCAAAAAACAAGCCCTCATACGGCAAGGAGGAAAAAAAAAAATTTTAAAAAAGCAATGAAGAAAATGAATAATATAAATTAAAAAAGCTAAATCACTGTGTCTTTATTGAGTTAAAGACGCAGTGTTATATAGTGGGTCAGAAATGGAAAAAAAAATAAAAATACAATGCAGATATAGAATGTCATGTTTTCCTGTTAACTATCAACTGTTAAAACAGATCTCTTACACTATTAATAGCGCATATGTGGGGAGTTTAAATTTCTTATAACGGATAAAAGCATACTTACGAACTATTTGGTGCTTCGTCATCTCCCATTTCACCTTCTTCAATCTCCATCCCATCTTCTCTGTCCTCTACTTGCTGATAATTAAAAAGATTCTACATTAACCCCAGAATAGAAAAAAAGCTTAAAAGGGTAACTCATTAAAATTTAAAAAAAATTACGTTTTCTATGGTTTACTTGCACTTAAAAAAGCTCAAGAGCACATTTTCCCCCCATCTTATACACAGCCTTAGGACCGAGGGCCAAACACAAAGTGCAGCCTGGAGTGCTGAGAGGGGGGGGGGTGTCCAGCCTCATCCAATCACAGCTTCTCTCACACTTAACTGCCATATGCTGTTGGTTGGACACCCCCCCCCTCCTCAGCACTCCAGGCTGCACTTCCTTTGTTTGGGCTTCGGTCCTAAGTCTGTGTATAAGATGGGGGAAATGTGCTCTTGAGCTTTTTTAAGTGCAAATAAAACATAGAAAACTTTTTTTTTTTTTTTTAACCAAAGTATATTAGAAATATTTTTTTATTTACCATAAGGAGTGCAATAGCAAAAATTGACATGTCACAGGCAAATGTCAAAAGTTTGATTGGTCAGACTGCCTCTGAATGCTAGTACCAACAAACCAGCTTTTCTCTCAGTCTTCTCTCTTTTCACTGTAGAGAGAGGCTCCATAGACACTCTCTTGCAGTGAGGAGAGAAGTGGTGGTGGTGGGGGGAAAGCTCAGAGATGAGCACTTCTCCCAGATCTTTCTAGTGAATGTGGGGGAAGGGGGGTCTTAGCACCCAGACCTTAAATGATCAAAACATTTGACATTGCTTCAAAAAAAGCTTTTGACATTCGATAGAAAACTGCCTGAGACATTACAACTTACTTTTTGTCCCAGAGTGCTCTCCTGTTCGTTGACATTATAAACGGTAACATTCTCCAAGTTAAATTGACTTTGCAAATTCAAACCTTTAAAACAAAAAAACATATTTTATAATAGGATATTCCTAATAATGACAAAGGCAATATCTAGAAGTCATGCTACCTACAAGGTCGGCAGGGGCTGCAAGCTTCATGTAGTGATAAATAAAATCCCCAATTAAATGTAAAACTTATGTATTTACAGTTTCATACAAAAAAAAAAAAGAAAATGTCTTACGAATATACAAACTAATCTGAGAGTAAAGTGTTTATTATTTAAAAAATAAAAAAAATAAAAACTTTTGACATCAAAGAGATATATCAGTGTTCAACCCCCACAAATCGCTAGAACGTGCAGGGAGAAACAGCAAAGTGCACAGTCACCAGCCTCTCCCTGCTTATTCTAGCAATTGCTGGAGGTCTGAACACTTCTGATACAACTCTGTGACATGTCAAAAGTTTTTTTTTTTTGTGACAGGGACACATCTTTAATATGAAACAAATTATGTGAATCTTACCAGATTTTTCTGAGAGGGGAAACAAGCGTGCAAGGAACAGCTGAATTCTTCCACAGAACACAGTATTTTGAGATTTAGAGAGTCTTCTTAAGAGATCTGAAAAAAACAACATTTTAATGAAAACAAAACAGTCATTGAATGCAACATTGATCTTCAATAACTCTCCAGTAAACTTTCTGACAGTCTTACCATTACACATTCTAAGCAGGTAGTTCTTTCCAGCTGAATAAAACATATTCTGAAAGCAGAAGAGAGAGAGTATGCCTAAATATAATAGAAGTGATAACTTTTAACACTTTGTTTATAAAAGCACATATACACAAAAACCATAAGACATAACTAGAAGTATAAATTAATAAATCATGGGTAGAGATAAGCGGAGTGATTCGATTCATCACAAACTTCTCTGCTTGGCAGTTGCTGACTTTAGCCTGCATAAATTAGTTCAGCTTTCAGGTGCTCTGGTGGGCTGGAAAGGGTGGGTACAGTCCTAGGAGAGAGTTTGTGAAGTTCGTGACAAATCGAATCACTGTAACTTCGCTCATCTCTAATCATAGGGTTTTCCAAATGACTCAATTCACACCAAATGCCCCAGAATGCTGTTTAAAACAAAAACACAACATATGCACTTTGCTTAGAAGGGAACCTGTCATCAGATTTACCATGTTATATAAGGTAAAAGGGAGATTTTTTTGTACTCACCGTAAAATCTCTCTCTCGTAGTCTTCATTGGGGGACACCTAACTGATGGGTATATGCTCTTGCCACTAGGAGGCGCTGACACTAGGAAAAAGAAAAAAGTCGGCTCCTCCCTGGCAGGATATACCCGTCCACCTGCAGTGAGGCAACCAGTTTCGTCACAAAGCAGTAGGAGAAGCCCGCAAGGAAAACGTCCGAAGGACCCTAGAAAGGAATCCCGGAAAACAACCCAAGAACCGGAAACAAGAAGAAATGGGTGGGTGCGGTGTCCCCCAATGAAGGCTACGAGAAAGAGATCTTACGGCGAGTACAAAAAAAAATCTCCTTTTCTCGGTCGCTCTTCATTGGGGGACACCTAACTGATGGGGCATACCAAAGCAGTCCCCCAGGGTGGGGAAAAAAAACAAGCAACAGCGAAAAGGAGACAGTCCCAGACTGAACTCGCATGTCCTCAAGGACTGGGAACGAGTCCCCAGGTCGGAGACATACAAGGCCCAGAATAATGAGATCCCCGTAAGATCTCCCGTCCAAGGAGAAGGCCCAGGACACCAAGGCAAGGTCCATCCCTCTGTAGAGACCCAAGGCACCCGGGTCATATAGAGAGACAAGAAACCACAGGAAAAGGGAAACATGCCCGCGAAAAAAACCTTCTGCAAAAAAAAAAAAAAAAAACTTCCAGAAAGAAGTAAAGGAGAGCAGAACAGAAATACCACCCCGACCAATGGATCGCTGAGGAGTCGGGGGCCGGACCGCTACAAATGACCAAGAACTGAAACATCCCCAAGGCTCAAGGCACACCACAGCATCGCATGGCAGAGTCCAATCAAGGGGACCAACATGGAGGGAACGGAGGGAGAACCAAGGAGAGCCCAGCTTGGACTCCCAGGGACTGGGCATAGGAGAGAGCACTCCAGACGACTTCTGTCGTCAATGCAGCACGAGTGACACGGACCAAAGGGTAAGAAGGACATAACCCTTCCAGGGAGAGCACTAGGCTGTGATAGCGGACAGAAAGCACACAAGCCTAGACAGTAAAAACCACTGTTGAATGCATCTCAGCAAAAACCAAACACTCCCTCCAGGAGGGAAAAACAAGGGTGGTTGAGGAGACAACTCAAATACAGACCTACGACAAGCACCCTGATCCCCGCACCCCAAGCGAAAAGGGAATTGGCAAGCGCACTAGGCACAGAAGGGGCAGGAAAATGCAAATACTGGGTGGACGAAGCCCCCAGGCTCCAGCGGCAACCCTCGCCGCCTGGAGGAGTCACCGTGCGATCCAAGAGGGATCGGAGCCCCGTACCCCTAAGCTGGGCCAAAAATACAAGCCCTGTTGAGGGTTAATTACAAAGTTACATAGTTAGTATGGTTGAAAAAAGACATACGTCCATCAAGTCCAACCAGGTTATTGAAGGGAAGGGTGAAAGGGGATAAGGGGAAGGGGTGTAGTTTTATAATTCTGCATAAGCATTAATGTTATTTTGTTCCAGGAATGTATCTAACCCTGTTTTAAAGCTAATTGTTCCTGCTGTGACCAGTTCCTGAGGTAGACCGTTCCATGAATTCACAGTCCTCACGGTAAAGAAGAAGTGTCGCCCCTTTAGACTAAACCTTTTCTTCTCCAGACGGAGGGAGTGCCCCCTCGTCCTTTGGGGGGGGGGGGTTTAACCTGGAACAGTTTTTCGCCATATTTTTTGTATGGGCCATTTATATACTTATATACGTTTATCATATCCCCCCTTAAACGTCTCTTCTCAAGACTAAATAATTGTAACTCCTTTAATCGCTCCTCATAGCTAAGATGTTCCATGCCCCATATTAGTTTAGTAGCACGTCTCTGCACCCTCTCCAGCTCCACAGTGTCCCTTTTATGAACAGGCGACCAAAACTGAACAGCATATTCCAGGTGAGGCCGTACAAATGCTTTACAAAGGGGGAGTATTATGTCCCTGTCCCTCGAGTCCATGCCTCTTTTTATACATGACAATATCCTGCTGGCTTTGGAAGCAGCAGCCTGACATTGCATGCTATTCTGTAGTCTGATCTACAAGTACACCCAGATCCTTCTCTACCAGTGACTCTGCCAGTTTAATCCCCCCTAAGACATACGATGCATGCATGTTATTAGTACCCAGATGCATAACTTTACATTTATCCACATTGAACCTCATTTGCCAAGTGGATGCCCAGACACTTAGTCTATCCAAGTCATCTTGTAACTTATGCACATCCTCTATAGACTGTACTGTGCTACAAAGCTTGGTGTCATCTGCAAAGATAGAAACAGAGCTGTTAATACCATCCTCTATAATTCGGAGAGTGACGAGGAGGCACCTCAGTCACCCTGGACAGAGATCCCGGAAAGAAACCCGGAAGAACAGGGAGGGGCTGAACCAACAGGCACCCAGCAGGCCCCATGTCAGAACAGAGGTGCTCAACCGCCACGGAACTGCGGAGACAAAATCACCGGAAGCCCCTGGGCGCACTCACCGAGCAAAAGAAAGGTGGCTACACTCCTCCAAAGCGGACCAAGCATGTGTAGGAACACAGACATGAGGACCCCACGACAACAGTGGCATACCAACACTGCGGACACAGTGAAAAAACGCAGGCATCCAAGGGACCAACAGGAAGGGAGGCACGCCCACAGCAGACCAACAGTGCACCTGAAGGAGAACAGCGCAACAGCAGTTTCTGCAAAAGGCCCCGGAACCCACAGACAAAAAAAAAAAAAAAACACACTTCATCTCCTAATGGTGCCAAACACCAAGGCTGCAGTCACAGACTCAGGAGATGAAGAATGAATGTGGAGCAGGAAAAAGGCCGACACAGTGTGACCTATAGGAAGAAAAGGGTTCTAAGAACCCACGTGCACACACTCTGCGGGACTGCACGGACTACAGCTGCAGTGGCAGCCGAATGTGGGAGGTGACCAGGTGGATTAAAACACCAAGCAGACACAGTCTGGCCATAGGGCAAAGAGACCATGGCCATGTCTGGTCCCGCACACGGGAGAGACATACCAGCCTGTAGACAGAGTAGCAGGCAAGCAGAGAGGGACCTGTCAAAGCAGGCAACCCTGTAAACCAGTATGTGGTGCAGTGTACAAGGCACATGGGGCAACTCCGAGAGACTCATATGAAAATTACCATGGCAGTGGAGAACCACCGTCCACGGTGTGACAATGCATGGAAGATGACCCAAAGTAGCAGTCTGGCTCAGCAAGGAAACCCCCAAAGGCGTTAGTGAAAAGGGAACAGCCAGACCGGAGATAACTGAGCACCTACAACAAAGGTGAAAGGGCGGGGAGGCCAAGAAACCCTGCCCCCTGGAGAGAGATATAGGGAAGTAGAGGGACCATGGAATGCATCCCTGACATCCCGTATAGTGTCCATGGGACACGCTGGGTCAGTTTCACGTATACCACGCACAACAGCGGGGTACTGGAACACTAGCCGCAAAAACATCTGCCGTGTGACAGGCGGCAGAAGAAAAAAAATGCAGACAACTGTCCGGCTTACTGGAATGAGTCCCTGGGGGACAGCGAGACATCCCAGCGGAAACCTCACACAGTAGTGAGGTTGTGGAAGTCCAGTTGTAGATACATCAGTGATGTGATGCGTAAAAAGTGGCACAGGAAACCTTGCAGACCACTACCTGGCTCACAGGTATATGACCATGGAAGACGAATCATTTTATTGGCACCTTGCTCAGTAGTGAAGTACCGGAACTCCAGCCGCAGGTACCTCAGACGCGTGATTTATGACAGGCGGTGCAGGCAACCACACAGACCACTGTCTGGCTCACTGGTATGGGACCATAGCAGATAATGGAACACTTTGGACGCCTCACACAATAGTGAGGTACCGAATCTGCAGAAGCAGAGACACCAGCTGGTTGACATAGGACAGGCGGCGTAGACAACCAAGCAGACGAACGTCTGGCTTACTGGTATGGGTCCAAAGTAGACAAGGATGTGTCCCATCGGCACCTCCCAGCAAGGAGGTACCGGGACTCAAGCTGCAGATACCCAAGCCGTTGAAGACAGACAGATGGTGTAGGCAACTATGCAGATCACTGTCAGGCCAACCGGCACGGATCCACAGAAGACAACTGTGCACACCATCGGCACTACGCTGAGTAGTGAGGAACCCCAGGAGCAGATACATCAGCCATCTGATGTATGACAGGCGGTGTATGCAACCATGCAGACCACTGCCAGGCTTACTGGCATGGATTCACAGAAGACAACTATTCATCCCATCAGTACCTTACCCGGTAGAGAGGGACTGGAACACCAGCCGCAGATACATCAGCCTTTTGAGGTATGACAGGCGGCATAGTCAAGTATGCAGACCACTGTCCGGCATACTGGCATGGATCGACAGAAGACAACCAGGCATACCATCGGTACCCCGCTCAGTAGAGAGGAACCGGAACTCCAGTCGCAGATGCATCTGCCGTGAAACGTGTGACCGGTGATGTAGGAAACCATGCAGACTACCGCCTGGCTTACTGAAATGGGTCCGTAGAAGACTTCGTAGTGAGCCTTAGGGTCCTTAAGACACATCGGGTCAGTTCTCCATATACCGCACCCAGCAGTGGGGTATAGGAACTGCAGCCACAGACACCTCAGCTGTAAGACGTGTGATAAACGGCAGAGGAAACCATGGGGACCACTGTCTGGCTTACTGGTGTGGGTCCTGAAGACACATCAGTCAGTTCTCCACGTACCGCACTCAGCAGTGGGGTATCGGAACTGGAGTAACAGATACATCAGCCGTGAGACGTGTGACAGACGGCAGAGGAAACCATACAGACCACTGTCTGGCTTACTGGTATGGGTCCTGAAGACACATCGGCAGACCTCAATATACCGCACCCAGCAGTGGGGTATTGAAACTGCAGTCACAGACACCTCAGCGTCGAGACGTGTGAGAAACAGCACAGGAAACGCTGCAGACAACCGTCTGGCTAATTGGTAGGGGTCCTGAAGACACATCGGTCAGCCCTAAATATACCACACCCAGCAGTGGGGTATCAGAACTGCAGCAACAGATACATCGGCCGTGAGACATGTGACAAACGGCACAGGAAAACCATGCAGACCACTGTCCGGCTTACTGGTATGGGCGAGTCGTTCCATCGGACACCTCACACAGTAGAGAGGTGCCGGAAAGCCAGCCGTAGGTACTTCAGCTGTTAGATGAGTGAGTCTAGGAACCCAGGACAGCAGGCATTAACCTTAAATCAAATATAATGCAATGCAAGGAGTGGCCACAAGAGGGCGACAAACTACCCCAAATTGCCAGAAAAACTGCATGTTTTTTATTTTTTTAATATAACGGTGCATCAACTAGAACTACTCCCGCAATCAGTTCTCCTCTGATGAGGAGAACAGACAGCGGGTAGCCTCAGGAGCGGCGGCGGCAGGAGCAGCATGCTTAGAAGCGCCTGCTAAGCCGCATAGCTCCGAGGCTGACAGAGACAGAAAGCAGCCCGGACAGGAGAAGCTCCCAGGGGCTGCAGCTTCGGGAGGCCGGTGTAGAAAGCAGTGCTGCCTCCTGAAAAGGTGAAGGGGGCGGAGCTCAACTCCGGTGGCTGCACCGCTAGTTCTGCCCCCGGCGAGACAAACTGTAACCAAAAGCAGCCCGGACAGGAGAAGCTCACGCCGGGCCGCAGCTTCGGGAGGCAGGTGTAGCGGCGCCGCCTCCCGAAAAGCAGAGGGGGCGGAGCTAAACTCCGGTGGAGGCACCGCTAGTTCAGCACCCCGGCGAGGCTAACTGTAACCGAAAGCAGCCCGGACAGGAATAAGCTCCCGCCGGGCCACAGCTTCGGGAGGCCGATGTAGCGGTGCCGTCTCCCGAAGAGGTGGAGGGGCGGAGGTAAACTCCGGTGGAGTCACCGCTCGTTCCGTCCCCGGCAAGGCTAATTGAAAACGAAAAGCATCCCTCGAGAAGTGTCCCGAAGAGGTTGGAACGGAGCTTCCCTCAAAGCCCCAAGCACCAAGTTGATGTCCCAAGGAGGAGTGGGAGACCTGAAAGTTGGCACTGCATGGGCCACGCCCTGCAGAAAGGTGCGGACTTGACAATTAGAAACCAACTGTCACTGAAAAAGAATAGAAAGAGCAGACACTTGACCCTTAAGAGAGCTGAGGGTCAAATGCTGATCCAACCCGGATTGGAGAAATGCCAGAAGGCGCGGAAAGGAAAAAAAAAATGACCGGGGAAACGGACTGCGCCTCACCACCGGAAATAAGCCTTTCAAGTGTGGTGGTAAATCCTGGCGGAGGAGGGCTTTTGGGCCCAAAGCATGGTACGAATCACCCCGAAGGAAAATCCCTGAGCCCTCAAAACCGCGGTTTCAACCACCATGCTGTCAAATCCAGTGACAGTAAACTAGGGTGGCAGAGAGGGCCCTGGGAGAGCAGATCGGGGCGAAGTGGAAGACGCAGTGGAACGTAGGTGACAAGCCGAATCACGTCTGCGTACCACATGCGTCTAGGCCAGTCTGGGGCCACCAGAATGGCGGAAACGCCCTCCGCCTTGAGTTTCTACAGAACCCTGGGCAGGAGAGGGAGAGGTGGAAAAAGGTACGGAAGACGGAAAGATGACCACGGAATGATTAGGAGCGTCCACCAGAGCCAGAGGGTCTCGCGACTTCGCCACAAATCGGGGAACCCTGTTGTTGTGGCGAGACAAAGAGATCCACGTCCGGAGTCCCTCAGAGATCGCAGATCTGTGCAAAAACCTCCGGATGGAGAGACAACTCCCCCGGGTCAACCGAAAAACGACCGAGAAAGTCCGCTTCCCAATTTTCCACCCCCGGAATGTGGATCGCGGAGAGAGTGGGAACTCAAGCCTCAGCCCAGGTCAGAATCCTGGAGACCTCCTCCATCGCCGAGCAACTTTGTGTGCCGCCTTAGCGATTGATGTATGCAACAGCCATCGCGTTGTCCGATTGAACCCCGACCACCTGATCCTGAAGGAGGAACCAGCGACCCTGGACTGTAAGGTCCCGAAACCCCCCCCCCCAGCCCTGGAGACCCGCATCAGTCGACACGATCTGCCAGTGGAGGGGGAAGGAAGGACCTCCCCTGAAGGAGGGGAGAATGGAGCCACCAAAGGAGGGACCACCGTACAGCTGGAGGCAAAAGGATCCACCAATCCAGGGATAACGGAGACTTGTCCCACCTGGTCAGAATGTCCAGCTGGAGGGGTGATAATGAAACTGGGCGAACAGAACCACCTCCACGGCAGCCACCATTCGGCCTGGACCCAAGGTGCAACCCCAGGCGCTGGCCTTTGGCAGGAAGGAGTTAACGGTGCATACATTTATGTCTCATGCCCCTTAGCCGCAAATGGGGGAACAGGTAGCGCCATGCTCCTGAACCCCCACCTAAAAACAAGAAAATAAAAGGATAAAAGAACCTAACACAGGCCCTAACTAAAAAAAACAAAAAAGACCAGGTCTGGAGAGAGCTCCAGACCTGTGTCTGCCTTCTAGGACACTAAGCTAAAACTGATTAGCTCAGGGTCAGTAGGCAGGATATATCCTGCCAGGAGGAGCCGACTTTTTTCTTTCTATGCCTAGCATCAGCGCCTCCTAGTGGAAAGAGCATGTACTCACGGTTCCGTGTTCCCCAATGGTTCCGACCGAGAAATCAGCTTTTTCACTATGTCCTCCTGCCTGCCCTCTCTCATGAAGAAAAGGCCTTTTAAAATTGTCCCGCAAGTAGTCATCAGGGTGTGAGACATCCTGTAGTAGTCACCACGCTCCAGGCTGTGACCAACATCACCGCTCTGCTCCCTGAGAAGTTGCCACAGTTATAAGGGTATAATCTGATGACTGAGTACCTTTATTCTTCCCCTCTTTCAGCATTGCCACTCTGATTCTCCCCACTGGGATTGCTTAGATCGCTGCAGTCATTGCAAACACTGGCCTCAGCAATATAAGACTATGTTCCAACGCCAGAATGTCCGCGCGGAATTCCACTGCAGCAAAGTCCCATTGATTTCAATGGGATTCTACTGCACTGTTCACACAGTGGAATTTCCGCGACAAGTGTTTCTGCCAAGAAAATCATATTTCCAGAATCTGCAAAAAGAATAAACTTTTTGCGGATTTTGCTAGGAAATGCATTGCCATCTACAACAAAGTCAACAAAATTAGAGAAACATAGCTGCACATCCACCATTTGTATTTTAATCTACTTGCCTCTCAGCATAATTTAAAAAACGAACGGGTTGTTAGTATACATTTTGATCAAAAAGTACAAGCCCACTCGCCGCGTCAAGGCCACCTAGTCATAGTGGATTCCTAACCTAACACTGGCGTAGCGCCGGGCGGCAACCACTGCCTCCGAGACACCAAGCTCACCAGGGGAACGACCCAGTGGCCAGGCAGCACCACTGCTGCCCGACCAAGCCCCTTGGCCGCACCACCCCACAAAGCTTCACAGGAACAATGGCCGCCACAGTGAACTACACCAGTGTGAACACTTACCATGTGCTCCTATAGGTGCCCCTAAAGATCTGGGAGAATGTAAGGAGGAAACCCTTATGCAGTCTCCTGCTAATTAAAAAACGCCTGGGCAGAATGGGTAGAGTGGAGTGCTGGCTATGGAAGAAGGGAGAGACTACAATTGTACAACACAAATAGAGAAACATAGCCACACATCCACCATTTGTATTTTGATCTACTTGCTTCTCATACATATGGTGGATGTGCAGCTATGTTTCTCTATTTTTGCTGTACAATTGTAGTCTCTCCCTTCTTCCATGGCCAGCACTTCACTCCACCCATTCGGCCCAGGCGTTTTTAATTAGCAGGAGACTGCATAAGGGTTTCCTCCTTACCATGTGCTCCCTACCAGAGGGCTGGGAGAATGTAAGTGTTAAAACTGGTGTTGTTCTCTGTGGCGGCCATTGTTTCTGTGATGCTCTGTCTGTGGGGTTGTGCGGCCCAAAGCCAGGGGCTTGGTCAGGCAGCAGTGGGGCTGCTTGGCGACTGGGACGTTCCCCTTGTGGGCATGGGGTCTCGGAGGCGGTGGTCGCCGCCCCGCGCTACGCCAGTGTTAGGTTAGGGAATCACTCTGACTAGGTGGCTTTGACGTGGAGAGTGAGTTTGTACTTTTTGATCAAAATGTATACTAACAACCTGTTCTTTTAAAATTATACTGAGAAGCAAGTAGATCAAAATTCAAATGGTGGATGTGTGGCTATGTTTCTCCATTTGTGTTTTACCATACTAAGTCAAATGCCATAACTCTTCACTGGCAAAACTGCATATTGTCCCACCTGGTTACTTCCAACTTTTCACACTCCTCCAGCCTGTTAGCCAGAGGTGGTCAGGAAAGCCAAAAATAGCCGACGCAGGGAAGTTACACAATTTGCTTAACTCCCATTGACTTTAATAGGAGTTGAATAAACAGTGTAGTACCGTGAGCCACGCTGTTTATGTAACTCCCAGAGTTATGTAGAGAGAGTACCTTGCAGGGCTACGTGGTTTGCGCAACTTCCATTAAAGTCAATGAGAGTAACAAAAATTGCATTTCTGCTTTTCTAACCCAGAAAACAGGCTGAAAGAGCAGGAAAAGCTGGAAGTAGCCAGGTGGGACACCTTTAAGGCCCTTAAAACGAGTATGGTAATTAATAGAAGGACAGTCCCATAACACAGTTAAAGGGGTTCTCCACCATAAGGTGATTTTAGTATGTACCTGGCAGGCAGTAATGGACAAGCTTAGGAAGGATCTGCGCTTGTCTTGGGGCTAAATGGCTATGTTGTGAGATTACCATAACACTGTGGCTAGCTTTTTGTGAACTGGTATTTCCTGTTTGACTTTTTTTTTTTTTTTTTTTTTTAACTACAAATCCCACAATTAAATTTTCCTCCCTCCCACACATCAGCCACCCCACCCATTGAAACATAATTGAGCTGCATCAATTCAAAAGACCTGTGGTTTTCAATCAGGGTGCCTACAGCTGCTGCATTAGTTGCAGATTGATCCCTCCACCCATTGAAGCAGACAGGCTCCCTGTCATCAGCTGACTAGTGAGGTCAGGTCTAGGCCACATTGCAACCTGGGAAAAATCTGAGACAATCATTTTGTATGCTGTTAAAAATATTGGGGTGAAAATCACAGAAGAAATGTGAGAAAACGTCACACACAGGTACAGACACTATATTATGAACTACACTAACTTTACAGCCCCTGTAGCATAGTCAAATAATTTTTTTCCCTGGAATACACCTTTAATGAAGGTTAATAATGGCTTCTGATACAACATCAACGTCAGTGAGAGTTGATATCATCATAAGGGCTGATGTACCTTCAGCTTTCATTGCTACTCAACACATTTTTATTATATTTATTTTTCAGAGACCTTTTAAAAATTAAAGCAGCAATCTGATTGGTTGCTATGGGCAACTTTTCCTCTGCGCTGGTATTAATAAATCTCCCCTAGTGTCTTGTCCGTGGTTTGGACACATCGTACCACTCGTACCACACAACACAGCCTGACACTTGTAGCACAGATTTAGAAATAGCACAAAAACTAAAGAAAATAGGAATTTTTATAATAGTTGCTACCATGTAAGTAACAAACAATACTACCGAATTATTAAAGGCTACTTATGCAACATTAACTAATTAATACACATCATAAGGGCTGATGTACCTTCAGCTTTCATTGCTACTCAACACATTTTTATTATATTTATTTTTCAGAGACCTTTTAAAAATTAAAGCAGCAATCTGATTGGTTGCTATGGGCAACTTTTCCTCTGCGCTGGTATTAATAAATCTCCCCTAGTGTCTTGTCCGTGGTTTGGACACATCGTACCACACACGTACCACACAACACAGCCTGACACTTGTAGCACAGATTTAGAAATAGCACAAAAACTAAAGAAAATAGGAATTTTTATAATAGTTGCTACCATGTAAGTAACAAACAATACTACCGAATTATTAAAGGCTACTTATGCAACATTAACTAATTAATACACTTACGGATTTCCATGTTCCAACATTTTTCTCCACAAATGTGAAAATTTTATCACAGTGATCCAGAGGAAGGCAGTCAAGGACATCTCCCAGAAGAACAAATGGAGTGGTAGCCGTGCATATACCTAAGGGGAAATAAAGTCATATTGACAGTTATAAATAACAGAGACATGGAATATATTTGAGGAATAAGGTTATGACCACTCACAGTTTTTTGGTCTGTATTTTCAGCACATGATATCATGTAATTTAGAAACCGTTTTTGAGATAAAACCAGCCAAAAAGAAGTTCCAAAAAAATTGATGATGATGATTACTGAGCAATCGTCAGCTGGAAAAAAAAAAGGATCTCGTGCTTAACCCCTTAAGGACTCAGCCCATTTTGGCCTTAAGGACTCAGACAATTAAATTTTTACGTTTTCATTTTTTCCCTCCTCGCCTTCTAAAAATCATAACTCTTATATTTTCATCCACAGACCAGTATGAGGGCTTGTTTTTTGCGCGACCAGTTGTCCTTTGTAATGACATAAACTCATTAAATCATAAAATGTATGGCGCAACCAAAAAACACTATTTTTGTGGGGAAATGAAAACGAAAAACGCAATTTTGCTAATTTTGGAAGGTTTTGTTTTCACACCGTACAATTTATGGTAAAAATTACGTATGTTCTTTATTCTGAGGGTCAATACGATTAAAATTATACCCATTATTATATACTTTTATATTATTGTTGCGCTTAAAAAAAATCACAAACTTTTTAACCAAATTAGTACGTTTATAATCCCTTTATTTTGATGACCTCTAACTTTTTTATTTTTCCGTATAAGTGGCGGTATGGGGGCTCATTTTTTGCGCCATGATCTGTACTTTTTTTTGATACATTTGCATATAAAAAACTTAATACATTTTTTATAATAAAATGTATTAAAAAAGTAGGAATTTGGGACTTTTTTTTTTTTCGTTCACGCCGTTCACTGTACGGGATCATTAACATTTTATTTTAATAGTTCGGACATTTACGCACGCGGTGATACCAAATATGTCTATAAAAAAAAGTTTTTTACGCTTTTTGGGGGTAAAATAGGAAAAAACGGACGTTTTACTTTTTTATTGGGGGAGGGGATTTTTAACTTTTTTTTTTACTTTTACTTTTAAATTTTTTTTTTTTTTACACTTGAATAGTCCCCATAGGGGACTATTCATAGCAATAGCATGATTGCTAATACTGATCTGTTCTATGTATAGGACATAGAACAGATCAGTATTATCGGTCATCTCCTGCTCTGGTCTGCTCGATCACAGACCAGAGCAGGAGACACCGGGAGCCGGACGGAGGAAGGAGAGGGGACCTCCGTACGGGTTCTGAATGATCGGATCCCCGCAGCAGCGCTTACTGCAGAGTCCGGCAGCGGGCGTGCAGGGACAGTGGCGGCGACGAGGCGGCAGCGGCGATGTGCGGGAGGAGTGGCCTCCCAGCCAGTGCCCGGGGAGCCAATGCGCTCGCTCCCTGCCGGTCTGATTGACAGGCAGGGATCGAGTGCAGCCTAACTGAAAAAGGACTGATTGCCAGGCCAAAATCAGTCCTTTTTCAGGCGTGACGTCACGCCAGGCTGCAGCCGGCCACTAGGAGGGAGACCCCTAGTGGCCGGTTTTCAAATGTAAATTAAACCCTTTTAATTAAAAAAATAAAAGTATACTAGAGATATGTTGTAGTACATAAGTACTACAACATATCAAAAAATAAAGTTGGTGACCGTGCCCATTTAACTTTTAAAGGCATAAAAGTTTTACCTAATGTGAATCAGCCACCATTGACTTTTGGGACATTACATTTAGCTGTAAATTGACATTTTTATGGTTGAAAAAAATACTGTGTGAACATAGCCTAAATGTATCAATTAATCACGTCACATGTACTGTAAAAACACCCCTCCAGATCTGCAAAGTGGGTGAAATATTAGATATTGTAAAATATAGACCAGGAATGAATAAATATATATATATATATATATATATATATATATATATATATATATATATATATATATATATATATTCAAGTATAAGCCGAGTTTTTCAGCACGATTTTTCGTGCTGAAAACAACCCCCTCGGCTTATACTCGAGTGAACTCCCCCACCCGCAGTGGTCTTCAACCTGCGGACCTCCAGAGGTTTCAAAACTACATCTCCCAGCAAGCCCGGGCAGCCATCGGCTGTCCGGGCTTGCTGGGAGTTGTAGTTTTGAAACCTCCGGAGGTCCGCAGGTTGAAGACCACTGCGGCCTTCAACATCATCCAGCCCCCTCTCACCCCCTTTAGTTCTGAGTACTCACCTCCGCTCGGCGCTGGTCCGGTGCTGCAGGACTGTCCGGTGAGGAGGTGGTCCGGTGGGATACCGGTTCCGGGCTGCTATCTTTACCGGGGAGGCCTCTTCTAAGCGCTTCGGGCCCGGCCTCAGAATAGTCACGTTGCCGTGACAACGACGCAGAGGTGCGTTCATTGCCAACGTACTTCTGCGTCATTGTCAAGGCAACGCCTCTATTCCGGGCCGGAAGCGCGGAGAAGAGGCGCCCCCAGTGAAGATAGCAGCCCGGACCACCTCCTCACCGGACCACCTCCTCTCTGGACAGTCCTGCAGGACCGGACCAGCGCCGAGCGGAGGTGAGTACTCAGAACTAAAGGGGGTGAGAGGGGGCTGGATGATGTTGAAGGCCGCAGTGGTCTTCAACCTGCGGACCTCCGGAGGTTTCAAAACTACAACTCCCAGCAAGCCCGGACAGCCGATGGCTGCCCGGGCTTGCTGGGAGTTGTAGTTTTGAAACCTCTGGAGGTCCGCAGGTTGAAGACCACTGAGGGCGAATGATGAGAAGAGGATGATGAAGGGGGGGTGTGGGGATGATGAAGGGGGGTGGGGATGATGAAGGGGGGGGGTGTGGGATGATTACAAGGGGATGATGAAGGGGGGATGTGTGGGATGATAAGGGGATGATGAAGGGGGGATGTGCGGGATGATAAGGGGATGATGAAGGGGGGGATGTGTGGGATGATGACAAGGGGATGATGAAGGGGGGATGTGTGGGATGATGATGAGGATGTTAATGACGGGTCTGGATGATGACAGGGGGGGATGAGGTATTTCCCACCCTAGGCTTATACTCGAGTTAATAACTTTTCCTGGGATTTTGGGTTGAAATTAGGGGTCTCGGCTTATACGATTATATATTATATATATATATATATATATATATATATATATATATATATATATATATATATACACACATACATACATACACACACACACACACACACACACACACACACACACACACACACACACCCCTATCCAGCTAAACTAAGAAGACTCACAGCACTCCAATCCTTGGTAACAATGTTATGGAGAACTCCAATGAAAACATTTTATTTTAATCCCTTATGCATAGGGTGCTGGAATATAAATAAACATTTTCTTGGTTCCTGCTGCTCCCCCGGTGCCATCGATATCACCGTCCTGTCCTCTGGCCCAGTCCTCCTGGCCTTTGGTGCCCGACACATTATAGTGCGGATTCAGCTAACCGCTGGCCACAGCCATGTTCGCCTTGGCCAATGATAGGCTGAGCAGCAATGTCATGTAACGAGTCCAAGTCCAGTGTTCTCCCTGGTGATCGGGCCTGTTACATGACACTACAGCTTAGCCTATCACCAGCCGAAGCTGGACATTGCAGCCAATAAGATGATCTGCAGTATTATGTGTTGTATACTAAAAGCCAGAAGAGGACATGGGGCTGGAGGACAGGGTGATATTGGCAGAAGATAAGTGAATTTTTTTTATTTTTATACCGGCAGCCCAGAATAAGGGATTAAAAAAATTAAAAATAATAATAATTTCATTGGAGTTTATCTTTAAGGTGTGTTTTATCCCATCATACAGAAAATACAAATTAACCATTTTAACTGCATCAAGCAGTCTTTCTCAAGCCCTATCTCTCTTTATTCACACAAATGTATGCCCAGAATAAGATTCAAACAGGGGCTTGTTGGGCATCAATGAATCTTACATTGCTAATACAATGGTATCATAAGGTCATTTTACGTCTCCTGTAATTACTTCTATAATGACACTGCTATATTCCTTCATTGCCTTGTCTTGATGCTGTTTCCAACAACATAGGTTCAGTTATTAATAGAGACAGAGACTGCCGACATCAGTATAATAAATGACCAAAAAGGCTTTTCCCTAAACTCCATCTACACTATGTAAAAACCAACGGACTGACTAACCAACCTAAAGCTGAGTGTATATGTAATGAGAAAGTTCAATGATACCAATGATTGGCTGCCGCTTTGAAGGGTCAATACTAGGGATCGACCGATTATCGGTATGGCCGATATTATCGGCCAATAATCACGATTTTGGGCATCATCGGTATCGGCAATTACCTTGCCAATAATGCCCCCCCCCACCACCCCGGGACCGCCCCCCACGACCCCCCCCCCCCCCCCTGACCCACCGCACCGCGTCGCACCCCCCACCGTAGTGCTGGGCGGTATAGCGGTATAAACCGGATACCGTTTTTTTTCTCTCCCACGGTATGGATTTTTGCCCATACCGCTATACCGGTCGGGCCCCTCCCCCACCCTCCGAGTCAATAAAAAACATTAAACTTACCTGTAATGGGGGTGGTCCGGGCCATCCATCCTTCCTGTAGTGTCCGGCGGCATTCCGGGTGGAGGGTGAATCGGTCTGGGCTGTCCTTCTCCGGGGTTCATCTTCTCCACTCCGGGCAGGCTCCGGCCTAGTACGCTGCATAGACGCCGCTAAGCTGTGACGTCAGGTGCGTCGCTGCGCACGGGCATCACTGCGCAGCGGCGTCTATGCTGCGTTACTAGGCCGGAGCCTGCCCGGAGTGTAGAAGATGACCCCCGGAGAAGAAGGACAGCCCGGACCGGTTCACCCTCCACCCGGAATGCCGCCAGACACTACAGGAAGGATGAATGGCCCGGACCACCCTGACAGGTAGGGGGAGAGAAGCAGGTGGTGGCGGCGGCGGTCTATGGCACCGCAAAAGCCACTGCAGTGCATTGATTTAAAGCACCCGCTTTAAATCAATGATCTGCAGCGGTGTCGCGGGGGGATAAATAGCCGATAACTTATACCGGAATATCGGTATAAGTTATCGGCTATCGGCCCTAACCTCCACCGATTATCGGTATCGGTCCTAAAAAAAAGTTATCGGTCGATCCCTCGTCAATACTACATTAAAAAGTAAATAAAAAGTGATTGCAGGGGAGGTCTCAGAGGCTGGGCCCTGGCTATTCTTGCCCCATGGAATGGTAGAAGTCACCCGTTTGTCTATGGGAGCGCCAGATACAACTGACCCCTCCCCACCGGTGATCACAGAGGCTGTACAGGGCAGATGATTAATCACAATGCATTCAAACTATTTGCACACAAGTTACGAGATCAGAAAAATCCTTTAATTAGGAAGTATAGTCAACTGTATAAGCTTGCTGCAACTGACGCACAGCAATACATAACAATTGAACGTTCTAGTTTTGGTAATACTTTTTCTGTAGCGATTCTTCTTACCTTCTGAAACTCCGTTGATAGCAAGTGAAATAATCGCAAGACAGTTGTCACACGAAGCTTGATTTATCTGCATTTAGGAAAGAGGATGGTAGTTACAAAAAGTGTAAATTTAAAGCAAAATTTAGATTTTTTTGTAAACACATACTCTGCTTCTTATGGTTAGGGTGTCAGCATGTGTATTGCCTGCTCAGCCAATCAGCAGTCTGAATATGCATCTAAGGGGCTTATACAACCTTTCACAAGTTATGGCCTATTTAATCCAGCACATTAAAGTAAACCTGTCACTCGGTCTTACCCTATATTATTCCCTTTTTGGCTAAAGGGATTATCTGGCAGTAAAGGGTGTTTTGAACTATGCCCATTGTGTCAGGTATAATAAAATACATTTCACATGGGGTAAGACCAACAATTAACGTCTAAAAACAACTCAGGAGATACATGAAAGCATCCATACCTGCCAGACTTGTTTTATTCATTCTTATAAATTTGGACAACCACTTTAAAACATAGAACTTCTACAATCAACAACCAACTAAACCGCCACAGAGTAGAGGATTTTCAGGCGATTGCAATGCATATACCATACAGTGCTAATGCATTTAGTGAGTTTTCTGTTGTATTCACTTAAAAGGGTACTCTTGTGGAAAACCATTTTTTTCCAGATCAACTGGTACAAGAAAGTTAAACAGATTTGTAAATCACTTCTATTTAAAAATCTTAGTCTTAATCAGGAAGTTGCATAGTTATTTTCTGGCTGACCACACTGCTCTCTGCTGACACCTCTGTCCGTGTCAGGAACTGTCCAGAGCAGGAGCAAATCCCCATAGCAAACCTCTCCTGCTCTGGACAGTTCCTGGCACGGACAGAGATGTCAGCAGAGAGCAGTGTGGTCAGACTGAAAAGAACTACACAACTTTCTCTGTAGTATACAGCAGCTGAAAGGATTAACATTTTTAAATAGAAGTAATTTACAAGACTTTTTGGCACCAATTCTTTAAAAAAAAAAAAAAAAATTCCACCGGAGTACCCCTTTAAAGGTTTATTAGCATTGAGAAACAAAAAAAAAAACATTTCTTACTTGTTGACAAGACATGTCAAAAGTTTTGATCACACCGTGTCTCACTTCTGAGACCTGCAGCAATTGAAAGTTACAACCAGGTGAAGTGCGTGGCAGCACGCTTCACTCCTCAACTGTTAGTCAAATCCAACCTTTCCACTATAGAACTCTATGTAGTAAATAAGTTGGATCTGCTGGCTGGGAAGTGGATGCTGTGCATTTTCCTGGCTTATAATTCCTGACAGAAGAAGGTCTCAGAAGTGAGACCCAGTGCTATCAAAACTTTTGACATGCCTACACATGTCAAAAGTCTTTTTGATAATAGTAAACCTTCAACAGCAAATCTGAGCCCTTATACCCCTCTGTTTCTGTCCCACAGCACCCAGTTTCAATAGAGCAGTGTATTCTGCTTTAAAGGGGTAGTCCAGTGGTGAAAAACTTATCCCCTATCCTAAGGATAGGGGATAAGTTGGAGATCGCGGGGGGTCCGACCGCTGGGGCCCCCTGCGATCTCTCTGTACGGGGCCCCGGCTCTCCGCCGAGATAGCGGGTGTCGACCTCCGCACGAGGCGGCGGCCGACACGCCCCCTCAATACATCTCTATGGCAGAGCCGGAGATTGCCGAAGGCGAAGTCCAGTGGTGACCCAGTGGTGAACAACTTATCCCCTATCCTAAGGATAGGGGATAAGTTGCAGATCGCGGGGGTCCGACCGCTGGGGCCCCCTGCGATCTCCTGTCCGGAGCCCCGACAGCCCGCGGGAAGGGGGCGTGTTGACCTCCGCACAAAGCAGCGTCCGACACGCCCCCTCAATACAATTCTATGGCAGAGCCGAAGCGCTGCCTTCGGCAATCTCTGGCTCTGCCATAGATATGTATTGAGGGGGCGTGTCGGCCGCCGCTTCGTGCGGAGGTCGACACCCGCTATCTGGCCGGAGAGCCTGGGCCCCGTACAGAGAGATCGCAGGGGGCCCCAGCAGTCGGACCCTCCGCGATCTCAAACTTATCCCCTATCCTAAGGATAGAGGATAAGTTTTTCACCACTGGACTACCCCTTGAAGCTTCATTTGTCTCTGCCAGTGATTGGCACTTCCCAGGACTCACCACTATCATGGGTGGATGGGGGCAGATCCGGGCTTGTAGGTAAAAGTTGATTTTTTTTTCCCTTTCTGTTTTAGCCCAGTCTGACCACACAGAGGGGATAAGCGTATGATCACAGGAACACAGGGCCCCCAGTCTCCTGTCAGTATGGAGCAGCAGTCGTGTGTGTACTGCCCCTCTAATCACTCACTATGGGACCCTCCTATCTATGGCAGTGCCATGACAAGTGAATGGAGCATCAGTGCATATGCCCCACCATTCTGACAGGTAATCCTGTAAGTAAATAAAAGTGTTCCATTCACTAGCTGCAAGCAGAGATCTGTAAACACACAGTACATAAGACAATGGGAGAACTGATCATGTCCCCTCACAGATGACTTACAATCTCCTCCTCCAGGACCACTCTGAAGACTTGGTCGAGGGTCGGCTTCTTCTCATTTTCGCTGTAAGACAAGACAATGCATAGTAACTGGCCGCACACAGTGAGGACAAGAAGGCTCAGCATGCCCAGTGATCACGTGCCTACCTGCCGGGGACCTGGCCGAACACGTTCAGTAGGTGCTTGATGTTCTTCCCGGGCACCGCTTCTCTGGTCGCAGCCTGATCAAACACAAGGAGCGGGCGCTTATTATACACAACCACCATGGACGACACGGTCACACAACTGCACACAACGTGACATCTCCGGGACCGGAAAGTCACACCGACCTCTCTTACCGTAAGTTTACTCCGCGCCTCAGGAAGACTGAACAACGGCGGAGACATATTGCACCAGTTACAAGTCTCAGCGGCGCATCCCGATGACGTCACCGGTACCATCAGCCACAGAAAAGGAGCCCTGAGAAAACTTCCGGTGAACCTGTGACGTTCTAGCCGGTGTGTGGAACTCTATTGTATTTGGCGGTGTAGATGGGCTTATGCTGTGTGTATCTGGATGGATGATGATGATGAAGAAGAATGTATATGTACTAATGTAATGTATGATGAAGGATGTATATGTGTACTAATGTAATGTATAATGAAGGATGTATATGTGTACTAATGTAATGTATGATGAAGGATGTATATGTGTACTAATGTAATGTATGATGAAGGATGTGTATGTGTACTAATGTAATGTATAATGAAGGATGTGTATGTGTAATAATGTAATGTATGATGAAGGATGTATATGTGTACTAATGTAATGTATGATGAAGGATGTATATGTGTACTAATGTAATGTATAATGAAGGATGTATATGTGTACTAATGTAATGTATGATGAAGGATGTATATGTGTACTAATGTAATGTATGATGAAGGATGTGTATGTGTAATAATGTAATGTATGATGAAGGATGTATATGTGTACTAATGTAATGTATGATGAAGGATGTATATGTGTACTAATGTAATGTATAATGAAGGATGTATATGTGTACTAATGTAATGTATGAAAAAGGATGTATATGTGTACTAATGTAATGTATGATGAAGGATGTGTATGTGTAATAATGTAATGTATGATGAAGGATGTATATGTGTACTAATGTAATGTATGAAGAAGGATGTATATGTGTACTAATGTAATGTATGAAGAAGGATGTATATGTGTACTAATGTAATGTAATGTATGATGAAGGATGTATATGTGTACTAATGTAATGTATGAAGAAGGATGTATATGTGTACTAATGTAATGTAATGTATGATGAAGGATGTATATGTGTACTAATGTAATGTAATGTATGATGAAGGATGTGTATGTGTAATAATGTAATGTATGATGAAGGATGTATATGTGTACTAATGTAATGTATGATGAAGGATGTGTATGTGTACTAATGTAATGTATGATGAAGGATGTGTATGTGTACTAATGTAATGTATGATGAAGGATGTATATGTGTACTAATGTAATGTATAATGAAGGATGTATATGTGTACTAATGTAATGTATGATGAAGGATGTATATGTGTACTAATGTAATGTAATGTATGATGAAGGATGTGTATGTGTAATAATGTAATGTATGATGAAGGATGTATATGTGTACTAATGTAATGTAATGTATGATGAAGGATGTGTATGTGTACTAATGTAATGTATGATGAAGGATGTATATGTGTACTAATGTAATGTATAATGAAGGATGTATATGTGTACTAATGTAATGTAATGTATGATGAAGGATGTATATGGGTACTAATGTAATGTATGATAAAGGATGTATATGTGTACTAATGTAATGTATGAAGAAGGATGTATATGTGTACTAATGTAATGTATAATGAAGGATGTGTATGTGTACTAATGTAATGTATGAAGAAGGATGTATATGTGTACTAATGTAATGTATAATGAAGGATGTGTATGTGTACTAATGTAATGTATAATGAAGGATGTATATGTGTACTAATGTAATGTATAATGAAGGATGTGTATGTGTACTAATGTAATGTATAATGAAGGATGTATATGTGTACTAATGTAATGTATGAAGAAGGATGTATATGTGTACTAATGTAATGTATGATGAAGGATGTATATGTGTACTAATGTAATGTATGATGAAGGATGTATATGTGTACTAATGTAATGTATAATGAAGGATGTATATGTGTACTAATGTAATGTAATGTATGATGAAGGATGTATATGTGTACTAATGTAATGTATGATGAAGGATGTATATGTGTACTAATGTAATGTATGATGAAGGATGTATATGTGTACTAATGTAATGTAATGTATGATGAAGGATGTATATGTGTACTAATGTAATGTATAATGAAGGATGTATATGTGTACTAATGTAATGTAATGTATGATGAAGGAAGTATATGTGTACTAATGTAATGTATAATGAAGGATGTATATGTGTACTAATGTAATGTATGATGAAGGATGTATATGTGTACTAATGTAATGTATAATGAAGGATGTATATGTGTACTAATGTAATGTATGATGAAGGAAGTATATGTGTACTAATGTAATGTATGATGAAGGAAGTATATGTGTACTAATGTAATGTATGAAGAAGGATGTATATGTGTACTAATGTAATGTATAATGAAGGATGTGTATGTGTACTAATGTAATGTATGAAGAAGGATGTATATGTGTACTAATGTAATGTATAATGAAGGATGTGTATGTGTACTAATGTAATGTATAATGAAGGATGTATATGTGTACTAATGTAATGTATGAAGAAGGATGTATATGTGTACTAATGTAATGTATGATGAAGGATGTATATGTGTACTAATGTAATGTATGATGAAGGATGTATATGTGTACTAATGTAATGTAATGTATGATGAAGGAAGTATATGTGTACTAATGTAATGTATAATGAAGGATGTATATGTGTACTAATGTAATGTATGATGAAGGATGTATATGTGTACTAATGTAATGTATAATGAAGGATGTATATGTGTACTAATGTAATGTATGATGAAGGAAGTATATGTGTACTAATGTAATGTATGATGAAGGAAGTATATGTGTACTAATGTAATGTATGATGAAGGAAGTATATGTGTACTAATGTAATGTATGAAGAAGGATGTATATGTGTACTAATGTAATGTATAATGAAGGATGTGTATGTGTACTAATGTAATGTATAATGAAGGATGTATATGTGTACTAATGTAATGTATGAAGAAGGATGTATATGTGTACTAATGTAATGTATGATGAAGGATGTATATGTGTACTAATGTAATGTATGATGAAGGATGTATATGTGTACTAATGTAATGTATAATGAAGGATGTGTATGTGTACTAATGTAATGTATAATGAAGGATGTATGTGTACTAATGTAATGTATGAAGAAGGATGTATATGTGTACTAATGTAATGTATGATGAAGGATGTATATGTGTACTAATGTAATGTATGATGAAGGATGTATATGTGTACTAATGTAATGTATAATGAAGGATGTATATGTGTACTAATGTAATGTAATGTATGATGAAGGATGTATATGTGTACTAATGTAATGTATAATGAAGGATGTATATGTGTACTAATGTAATGTAATGTATGATGAAGGAAGTATATGTGTACTAATGTAATGTATGATGAAGGATGTATATGTGTACTAATGTAATGTATGATGAAGGATGTATATGTGTACTAATGTAATGTATAATGAAGGATGTATATGTGTACTAATGTAATGTATGATGAAGGAAGTATATGTGTACTAATGTAATGTATGATGAAGGAAGTATATGTGTACTAATGTAATGTATGATGAAGGAAGTATATGTGTACTAATGTAATGTATGAAGAAGGATGTATATGTGTACTAATGTAATGTATAATGAAGGATGTGTATGTGTACTAATGTAATGTATGAAGAAGGATGTATATGTGTACTAATGTAATGTATAATGAAGGATGTGTATGTGTACTAATGTAATGTATAATGAAGGATGTATATGTGTACTAATGTAATGTATGAAGAAGGATGTATATGTGTACTAATGTAATGTATGATGAAGGATGTATATGTGTACTAATGTAATGTATGATGAAGGATGTATATGTGTACTAATGTAATGTATAATGAAGGATGTATATGTGTACTAATGTAATGTAATGTATGATGAAGGATGTATATGTGTACTAATGTAATGTATGATGAAGCATGTATATGTGTACTAATGTAATGTATGATGAAGGATGTATATGTGTACTAATGTAATGTAATGTATGATAAAGGATGTATATGTGTACTAATGTAATGTATGATGAAGGATGTATATGTGTACTAATGTAATGTATAATGAAGGATGTATATGTGTACTAATGTAATGTATGATGAAGGAAGTATATGTGTACTAATGTAATGTATGATGAAGGAAGTATATGTGTACTAATGTAATGTATGATGAAGGATGTATATGTGTACTAATGTAATGTATAATAAAGGATGTATATGTGTACTAATGTAATAAGAATAGTTACAAAGTATGAAGAAGGATGTATATGTGTACTAATGTAATGTAATGTATGATGAAGGATGTATATGTGTACTAATGTAGTGTATGATGAAGGATGTATATGTGTACTAATGTAATGTATAATGAAGGATGTATATGTGTACTAATGTAATAAGAATAGTTACAAAGTATGAAGAAGGATGTATATGTGTACTGATGTAATGTATGATGAAGGATGTGTATGTTCATCATAGTGAGCAAGAAGAAGAGCTTCGGATTGAGCCATAAGGAGAATATCGTCTAGATAAATAATTAGACACACCCCTCAACTTCTGAGAAGGGCAATAACTGGCTTTAGAAGTTTTGTAAAGCATCATGGGGCTGATGCTAGTCCAAATGGGAGGCAGGTGAATTGCCATTTTCGGTCATTCCAGAGAAATTGGAGAAATATTTGTGAATTTGGGACAGTTAAGTAGGCATCTTTTTGGTCTATCTTGATGATCCAATCGTCTTTTAGTAAAATATCTCTTAATAGATGGATGCCTTCCATCTTGAAATGCCTGTACACAACAAAATTGTTGAGTAGTCTTAGATTGATAATGGGTCTGTGACCTCCGCCTTTCTTTTTTTGCCAGAAATAGATTGCTGAGAAAACCTGGAGAATTCATAGGGACAGGTATAATGGCATTTTTTTAGATAAGATCCTGCACTTCTGAGTTGATCAGATTTAGATCCGTTTTTGAGAACTGAATGAAATTGGGAAGAAAACATTGTATGGGTTGAGAAACAAATTCTATTAGGAAACCTGATACAGTATTTAAGATCCGGAAGTCGGAAGTAATCATATTCCAATTTTTCAAAAAAATGTATGATTCCTCCGCCTAATGGGAGATCTGTGAAAGAAGGAAGGAGACTTACCTGTAGATGATCTTGCTCGAGGAACTCCTCTTTGTCCTCTAGCCCGACAGGGTCTGGCACGATATGGGAAGAATGGTGGTGGAACCGCTGGTAGACCTTGATAGGATTGGTTGGTATGGTTAGAGCCTTTGGGATTTTGTCTGTTTGGAAGGGATCGGCCAGGGAAGCTGCTCCTTCCTTCCCCGGCCCTACCAAAAACACGATTGGAAAAAACTTTTTTGAGTGAGGTCTGAGCCTTGTTGATAGATGAGAACAGCCCGACATATTTCCCCATTTTGTGGATAAAGTCTTCCCCAAAGAGCATGCCTTCCGTGGGGTTCTCAGGGTCTTTGGAGGCAAGGTTGGCGATTTGGCGGTCGATCTTCATGAGGATCGAGCGTTTGCGCTCTATGGAAAGCGCAGAATTAGCGTTTCCAAACAGGCAAATGGCACGTTGTGCCCAACCCAAAAGAACTTCCGTGTTAACGGGTCTGTTATTGGTGGAGGACTCCTCGGCCATGTCCAAAATTTTTGTTAGAGGACCAATGAGATCCATTAGCTTGTCTTGGCAAGCACGAAAACTTCTGTCCAAACCTTTTTTGGGGTTTTTCCCTGTTTTCATAAGGATTTTAGTAAGGACAGGGTCTAACTCTGGAGTAAGTGCAGAATTGTGTGGCAGTGTCGGTCTTGGACACTCTGCTTTTAGTTTATTACGAGTGGTTCTATCTAAGCTTTTATTAATCCTGAATGAAAGAAATTTTGCCACTTCAGGGGTGGTAAGCCATTTCCCAGACCTGGGGTGACGGATCAGAGAGGGATCAAAATAGGACAGGTCAGAGTCCATCAAAGAGCCTTCTTCCTGATTGTCAGGGTCATCAGCCAGTTCTCCGCTCTCCTCAGATAAGTAGTCAGATTCAATAATGACTTCATCAAACGTAAGAGAAGTATCTGAGTCCTCAGAATTTGAGTCATTATAGGAATCAGGTTTAAACCGCTTAGCGGCTTTCTGAGCCCTTTTTGAAATAACTTCCTCTTGGGCAGAGGGTAAAGGGTGTTTTAATGTGACACCAGTAGAATGACCAGGTTTTGGTCCATTATTGTGGGATGATTCCTGGCGTACTCCCTTAGAGGACTTTTTAGTAGTGTTGCTCGCGAATATTCACAATACGAATTTTATTCGCGAATATCGCATATTCGCGAATATACGCGAATATAGCACTATATATTCGTAATGACGAATATCCGTTTTTTTTTTTCACAGTACACATAACAGTGATCATCCCTCTCTGCTTCCAGCTTGTGTGGTGTAAAGAAGGCTCTAATACTACTGTGTGAGACTGGTGCGCGAATTTTCGCATATGCGAAAATGTGCATATGCTAATTTTCGCATATGCGAATTTTTGCTTGTGCAGGTTTTCGTATATGCAAATTTTCGCATATGTTAATTTTCGCATATGCAAATATTTGCATATGCGAAAATAAAACGCGAATATTCGCGAATATATGACGAATATTCGTCCATATATTCGCGAATATTCGCGAATTCGAATATGGCCTATGCCGCTCAACACTACTTTTTAGAGGGAGTGAAAATATTCCTGTGAGGAATATTTGAATATAAATTATAAATTGAATATATATATATATATATATATATATATATATATATATCTGCAAATGGCGATATTAGTCAGCAGATATAGAAAGATAATTAAATTCTTTAGTGAGGGTAGTAAAATAGCTATCCACAAGGTGGCAGAAGAATACAGATAAAGAAAATGTATAAAATATACTATGTAGAAGTATATACTATGCAATGTATCTTTAAGTAGCACTGTGACAGGATCCTGACAGCCGTTTGAAAGACTGACAGGATTCCCGCCGAAGCGACGCAGGTGATCACCACACTGCGTCATATCACGAGACCAACGGCCGAGATCTCAGAGGGGGAGAATATGGCCGCCGTGACGCAGAAGAAATAGAAGATGCAAGGAGGAGAATAAAGAATGTGATGGCAGTGTGGGGCGGCGGAGGAGACCGGAGACCACAGCTAACAATAACAAAGTGAATTAAAAGTAAATATAGGGAAAAGAACAAAATGAACAAGAAAAATGTGTGTATATAAACAATAAAGGGCGATTCAATAGAAGACTTATAGAGAAAGGACTGTCTATAGATAAAAAACCTGTCCAAAATAAGCTATATATATATATGAGCGGTGAAATATATATATATATATATATATATATATATATATATATATATATATAACATCAAAATGGTACGGCACTCCAAATATCCAAAAACATAACTATTTATTCCACATGTCAAACAGTGCGACGTTTCAGCCCCTCAATGGAGCTTTTTTCAGCTCCATTGAGGGGCTGAAACGTCGCACTGTTTGACATGTGGAATAAATAGTTATTTTTTTGGATATTTGGAGTGCCGTACCATTTTGATGTTATCTACATTTGGCTGTGATCGAGCCTGAGGGGCTGGCACCCGTCTACTGTGGTAAAGTAGTGCTGCAATTTTTTGGACATTATATATATATATATATATATATATATATATATATATATATATATATAATATAATAATTATCAATAGAAGAACCTGTATAAGGGTATAAAATAAATGTGTTGTGTTTAAATAAAATCTGCACCAAATCATGAGGCTTTTGGTATGGATTTGCTGCAGATTTCAGTGTGGACTTTGCAAATAGAAACCAATGTATTTATGGCAAATCTGTGTTTATAAAAAAAAAAAAAAAACACGAAATTAACCAACCCAGGAGAAAAACTCAAGGGACTCCCGAAAGGTGTCCCAGGATAGTCGGTTCTAACAAAGGTGTCAGTTTTATCCATAACAGACACTGCTAACTCCTCCATTCTACGGACCCGATTTCAGGTCTCCACAAACTCCACTGTGATAGAGTCAGAGGAGACCTTATTATAAAATTCAAATACAAATTCCCAGAAGGACAAGAGAAGAGGACAGTCCCACCAGGTATGCAAGTAGGTTGAGTACAACGCCAACAAGTCACCGGGACCGATGGAATCAACTTGTGCACATGTACTAGGCACCAGTACCACCTAGACAATATCTTATAATTACGTTCCTGGATCATAGAAGAATCACCGACATGAGAACCTCAAGTATGTATCAATATGTTAAAACTTAACCTTTATTAACTTAATATACTAATGCCAACAATAATTGGACATACAGGAGCACAAATAAGTGATAAACACACTAAACCAATACCATAAGTACCATTGACGTTACCCACAAACAATTAAAAACACCAAGATGGATCCCAATAATATGTTCTGACACATTTCCACCGTCCAATAATGATGGGTTCATCAGGGAACCAAACATAGCATGCAGCTACCAATATAATCCAATTCGATACACTGAAGTAATGATCAACAGATGCATAATTATCTTCAATATCTAACACCTAGGTATACAATAATGAAAATCACATAGATACCCAAATGCGTAATAGACCCATTACATCATATCTTGATGCAGGAAAAATGGACCAGGAAATGATAAAACCTGCGCCCCAATGCTAAACTAGATGACCATAATATAGTATTAAGGATGGCCCCTTAAATAGAGGATGGAAGAGTGTGTAATGGCACACTCAATTCGAAGTACTTATCCTGCTGTTCTGGGCGCGATTATCTGCCGTTATGGTACTTGGATGCCGCCCTCAGATGACTCCATGTAGAACTGGGTGCAGCCATCCATTGGAATCCATTTTGGTGTTTTTAATTGTTTGCTGGTAAATATGTTGTTACCAGATTTTTATTATACTTTACACACTGTGGGTATCTAGTGTAGTGTCACGGACTGGGAGCATACCTATCATCTATCTGTTCACCCAATAGTTTATTTATTTTTTGTCTTTTCCCCTCACTTATATAGGTTAGGGAACGGCACCATGGTTGAGGCCACCCTGTTAAGGAAGTGGATCCCTTAAAAGGCAGGGACAGAGGAACGGGTCTCTAGAGTTAGAGTGCACTTTCCCTTTAAGAGCCTTTTTTCAGTCTATCGGGCTCTACTCTATACCCTGCAGTATCATTATACTAATAGATTATCTATATTAGCATACTATATTTCATACTATACCCTTTAACATATCTCTATATTTCATTTGGCTGCTCCTCGGTCCGTGCTCCCCGAGACATACACTTATGCTATTGCTTTAGTGTGTTTATCACTTTTTTGTGCTCCTGTATGTCCATTTGTATGTCCAATTTTTGTTGGCATTAGTATATTAAATGGGTACTCCGGTGAAAAACTTTTTTTTTTTTTTAAATCAACTGGTGCCAGAAAGTTAAACAGATTTGTAAATTACTTCTATTGAAAAATCTTAATCCTTCCTGTACTTATTATCTGCTGAATACTACAGCGGAAATTCTTTTCTTTTTGAAACACAGAATTGTCTGCTGACATCACGAGCACTGTGCTCTCTGCTGACATCTCTGTCCATTTTATGAACTGCCCAGAACAGCATATGTTTGCTATGGGGATTTCCTTTTACCCTGGACAGTTCCTAAAATGGACAGAGATGTCAGCAGAGAGCACTGTGCTCTGTGTTTCAAACAGAAAAGAATTTCCACTGTAGTGTTCAGCAGCTAATAAGTACAGGAAGGATTAAGATTTTTTAATAGAAGTAATTTACAAATCTGTTTAACTTTCTGGGTCCAGTTGATTTAAAAAAAATAAATAAATAAAGTTTTTCACCGGAGTACCTCTTTAACCCCCTTAAGGACCAGGCCATTTTATACCTTAAGGACCGGAGCGTTTTTTGCAATTCTGACCACTGTCACTTTAAACATTAATAACTCTGGAATGCTTTTAGTTATCATTCTGATTCCGAGATTGTTTTTTCTTGACATATTCTACTTTAACTTAGTGGTAAAATTTTATGGTAACTTGCATCCTTTCTTGGTGAAAAATCCCAAAATTTGATGAAAAAAATGAAAATTTTGCATTTTTCTAACTTTGAAGCTCTCTGCTTGTAAGGAAAATGGATATTCAAAATATATTTTTTTTGGGTTCACATATACAATATGTCTACTTTATGTTTGCATCATAAAATTTATGAGTTTTTACTTTTGGAAGACACCAAAGGGCTTCAAAATTCAGCAGCAATTTTGAAATTTTTCACAAAATTTTCAAACTCACTATTTTTCAGGGACCAGTTCAGTTTTGAAGTGGATTTGAAGGGTCTTCATATTAGAAATACCCCATAAAAGACCCCATTATAAAAACAACACCCCCCAAAGTATTCAAAATGACATTCAGTAAGTGTATTAACCCTTTAGGTGTTTCACAGGAATAGCAGCAAAGTGAAGGAGAAAATTCAAAATCTTCATTTTTTACACTCGCATGTTCTTGTAAACCCAATTTTTGAATTTTTGCAAGGGGTAAAAAGGAGAAAATTTTTACTTGTATTTGAAACCCAATTTCTCTCGAGTAAGCACATACCTCATATGTCTATGTTAATTGTTCAGCGGGCGCAGTAGAGGGCTCAGAAGGGAAGGAGCGACAAATGGTTTTTGGGGGGCATGCCGCATTTAGGAAGCCCCTATGGTGCCAGGACAGAAAAAAAAAAACACATGGCATACCATTTTGGAAACTAGACCCCTCAGGGAACGTAACAAGGGGTAAAGTGAACCTTAATACCCTACAGGTGATTCACGACTTTTGCATATGTAAAAAAAATATATATTTTTTTACCTAAAATGCTTGGTTTCCCAAAAATTTTACATTTTTAAAAAGGGTAATAGCGGAAAATACCCCCCAAAATTTGAAGCCCAATTTTTCCCGATTCATAAAACACCCCATATGGGGGTGAAAAGTGCTCTGCTGGTGCACTACAGGTCTCAGAAGAGAAGGAGTCACATTTGGCTTTTTGAAAGCGAATTTTGCTCTGGGGGCATGCCACATTTAGGAAGCCCCTATGGTGCCAGGACAGCAAAAAAAAAAAACACATGGCATACCATTTTGGAAACTAGACCCCTCGGGGAACGTAACAAGGGGTAATTTGAACCTTAATACCCTACAGGTGTTTCACGACTTTTGCATATGTAAAAAAATATATATATTTTTTTACCTAAAATGCTTGTTTTCCCAAAAAATTTACATTTTTTAAAAGGGTAATAGCAGAAAATACCCCCCAAAATTTGTTAGGCAATTTCTCCCGAGTACGGCGATACCCCATATGTGGCCCTAAACTGTTGCCTTGAAATACGACAGGGCTCCAAAGTGAGAGCGCCATGCGCATTTGAGGCCTAAATTAGGGACTTGCATAGAGGTGGACATAGGGGTATTCTACGCCAGTGATTCCCAAACAGGGTGCCTCCAGCTGTTGTAAAACTCCCAGCATGCCTAGACAGTCAACGGCTATCTGGCAATACTGGGAGTAGTTGTTTTGCAACAGCTGGAGGCTCCGTTTTGGAAACAGTGGCATACCAGACGTTTTTCATTTTTATTGGGGAGGGGGGTTGTATAGGGGTATGTGTATATGTAGTGTTTTTTACTTTTTATGTTATTGTGTGTTAGTGTATTGTTTTTAGGGTACAGTCACACGGGCGGGGGTTCACAGTAGTTTCTCGCTGGCAGTTTGAGCTGCGGCAGAAAATTTGACGCAGCTCAAACTTGCAGCCGGATACTTACTGTAATCCTACGCCCATGTGAGTGTACCCTGTACGTTCACATTGGGGGGGGGGGGGGGACATCCAGCTGTTGCAAAACTACAACTCCCAGCATGTACGGTCTATCAGTGCATGCTGGAAGTTGTAGTTTTGCAACCGCTGGAGACTCCGTTTTGGAAACAGTGGCGTACCAGACGTTTTTCATTTTTATTGGGGAGGGGGGTTGTATAGGGGTATGTGTATATGTAGTGTTTTTTACTTTTTATTTTATTGTGTGTTAGTGTAGTGTAGTGTTTTTAGGGTACAGTCACACAGGCGGGGGTTCACAGTAGTTTCTCGCTGGCAGTTTGAGCTGCGGCAGAAATTTTGCCGCACCTCAAACTTGCAGCCGGATACTTACTGTAATCCTCCGCCCATGTGAGTGTACCCTGTACATTCACATTGGGGGGGGGGGGGGGGGACATCCAGCTGTTGCAAAACTACAACTCCCAGCATGTACGGTCTATCAGTGCATGCTGGGAGTTGTAGTTTTGCAACAGCTGGAGGCACACTGGTTGTGAAACACCGAGTTTGGTAACAAACTCAGTGTTTTGCAACCAGTGTGCCTTCAGCTATTGCAAAAGCTACAACCCCCAGCATGTACGGACAGTGGAAGGGAATGCTGGGTGTTGTAGTTGTGCAACAGCTGGAGGCATACTACTTTGGCTGGGGATGCTGGGGATTGTAGTTATGCAACAGCTGGAGACACACTGGTTTGCTACTTAACTCAGTGTGCCTTCAGCTGTTGCAAAACTACAACTCTCAGCAGTCACCGACAGCCAACGGGCATGCTGGGAGTTGTAGTTATGCAACCACCAGATGCACCACTACAACTCCCAGCATGCACTTTAGCTGATTGTGCAAGCTGGGAGTTGTAGTTATACAACAGCTGAAGGTACACTTTTCCATAGAAAGAATGTGCCTCCAGCTGTTGCAAAACTACAAGTCCCAGCATGCCCATAAGGGAATGCTGGGAGTTGTGGTGGTCTGCCTCCTGCTGTTGCATAACTACAGCTCCCAACATGCCCTTTTTGCATGCTGGGAGCTGTTGCTAAGCAACAGCAGGAGGCTGTCACTCACCTCCAACGATCCTCGCCGCACAGGTCAGTTCCTCGTCGTCGCCCCCGCCGCTGCTCCTGGGGCCCCGATCCCAACATTAACGCCGGGGATCGGGGTCCCCAGCACCCGGGGTGCACGTCCCGCACCCGCTCACGTCCTCCGGAAGAGGGGCGGAGCGGGTTGCGGGAGTGACACCCGCAGCAGGCGCCCTGATTGGTCGGCCGGTAATCCGGCCGACGAATCAGGGCGATCGTGAGGTGGCACCAGTGCCACCTCACCCCTGCTGGCTCTGGCTGTTCGGGGCAGTAATAATTCCGGGTCACTGGAGACTCGATTGACCCGGAATCCGCCGCAGATCGCTGGACTGAATTGTCCAGCGATCTGCGGCCATCGTCGACATGGGAGGTCATAATGACCCCCCTGGGCGATATGCCCCGATGCCTGCTGAACGATTTCAGCAGGCATCGGGCACCGGCTCCGCTCCAGATGGTTGCGGGGGGGCCGGTAAAACACATGACGTTCTCATACGTCATGTGTCCTTAAGGACTCGGAAATGGAGACGTATGAGAACGTCATGTGTCCTTAAGGGGTTAAGTTAATAAAGGTTAAGCTTTAACATATTGATACATATTTGAGGTTCTCATGTCGGTAATTCTTATGTTAATACCTCATGGTATTCATTGACTAGGAGCTTGACACTCCATATTGTTTACTGGTCAATTTCGGTGTTACTGGATCCTAGAAGAAATAAAATCTTTATGGGTCAGAAGAAATATATACGAGATCATCACTGGTGAACTCCCACACCATCAGACTCCCACTTGAGAAGGTATGTGGGCTTGGCTGGAAGCTCAACTGGAAACCAATGTATTTAAAGGTCTGTAGTTATAAATTTCTGCAAATTTGTTGTGGATTTTGTCTTCCCATTGTGGGTTTTGTCTTACCAGTTGGCATGGTGTGGATTTAAAGTTCTTACTGCAGGTCAATTTCCACACGGGTTTTGTTCAGATTTTTATTCCAGCAACGTGTAGCTGAGATTTTTAAAATTTTGCACAGTAGTTTTTAGTTGAAAATGTGCAGCATTTCCACTACGTGTGGTACTACCCTAAGGTGTTAGAAGTATAATTTTTTCAGCTGATTAACTGGGATGGTTTATTATAGCAGTGGTATACATTTCCTGAATTGAGGATACCAATGAACAAGAGTAGTGCTGTTTAGGAAGAAAACATTTGTGTTTTTCTATTGCTGAACAACATGTTAAACCTGTTGATGCCACAAGTCATGTATGCCTATCAAAAAGTCTGAATAATGCCAAAGTGGTACTGCTAAAAAAAAAAAAAAATACAGATTAGGGTGCAAAAAATGAGCCCCCATTCACTTTCATTGACAGAAATGTAAAAAGTTATAGAAAATGGCAATTTTAAATTCTTAGTTTAAAAAAAAAAAATATTAAGTAGTAAGACGTGATGGAAACTATACAAAGTGGGTATTATTGTATTTTTTTTCAATCTAAGGAATACAGGCATTCCTGTAAGTATGGCTTAATCTATTGCTATACCTCTACTTCCAGTTCATAGTAACTCATGACACCAAAAGCGTACCTGTCAGATCCAACACAAAACAAAATTGTTACTCAGTACCTAAGCATGACCATGTACATCTAATTGTTATGCCTCTATCACCTATGTTTCTTATAAAAACACCTCTTTTCTTTTTTTTTTCAACTGTAAATTTTTATTATATTCATACAGAAAAATACACACCAGTAGGCAGGGACGTGCACAGACATTTTTAAGGGCAGGGGCTCAAGTAAAAAAAGTGGGCACTTTTCATAATTAAAAAAAAAACGTCTCCCAGACTTAATGGGCAGATGTGCTGCGGCCCAGGGACACAGTGGACTCCCGCCAGGCCCCCTTGACATTCCTAGCCCCCATAAAAGTTGGTGTTTTTATAAAATCGAGTCAAGAACAGTTTCTATGAAGGTCTGCCATGTGTATATACACTTTGGCTGTGCTGTCAGTCTTATTTACAGAAAACACGTGACAGCTGCCCTATAATATACTGTATTATAGAGGAGATTCATCAAAACCTGTGCAGAGAAAGAGCGGTGCAGTCGCCCATGGCAACCAATCAGATCGTTTTGCTGAGGGCTTTTCCTCTGCAAAGGTTTTAATAAATCTCCCCCTATATGCCCCGGTCTGACCTCTATATGACAGAACCCATCCCCAATCACCCAGCACCCATCACCCAGCACCAATCACCCACCTTATGCAGGAATCTCCACACAGCTCTGGTTCTTACACTGAAGAAATGGGCACCACATTCTACAATATACAAGAGTTGGCAAAAAAAAGAATGATAAATATACAAAGAAGGACAGACATAGCACAGCATACAGGATGGAGGCAGGGAAGCTCCGCCTCCATTGCGCACAACACTGACTTCGCATACTGG